>NC_071112.1:16300000-16455000 GCF_024256425.1 Clarias gariepinus
TTATATATTATATATATATATATATATATATATATATATATATATATATACATATATATATATATATATATATATATATATATATATATATATATATATATACACACACACACACACACACACACACACACACACACACACACACACACACACATATATACACACACATATATACACACACACACCTCATTGTATCAAAGCCTCAGCGCTCTTTGAGAAACTGAATCGCTTTTTTTATATTACATTACAGTATTGAACTGTTTGTGCATTTTAAAGCGCCATGTTCTGGACAGATCAGTCTGCATGAAAAGCTCCTCTGAAGCCTCGGACACACCTCTGATATAACACCACCAGTTGGCTTATACATACATACAATGGGTTGTCACTTAACATGCAGAGCGAGCAGGATATGGGTGTCTGATAAATCAGCCAAACAACCAGCAATTTCTCAACCATTTTTTACATCCATACTAGTTTTCTTTTCTTTACAAAGTAAAATTGCCACGAATAAATATTTTTTTGACATGAACTGCTTTCGATGCTATGGATATTATTTTTGCATAAAACTTTTTTAGCTCTTTCAACCGTCCCAGGTCGCTGAAACACGCACTGTGAGCAGAGAGATAGCAGAGTTCAGGCCATGCGGAAAGACTGATTAAAAAGAAGAGTAAGAGTTAATACGTTGTATGTGATCAATAAAATGCATGCGCTGTCTGTCTAGTCTAAAAGGAGTGAAATCTCACACACAACTGTTGATCACTGAGATCAGCTCATATGCCACTCTTCCACACTGTTTATGTGAAATAAAAATTTCTTTATTTTATATATTTAATTTCTTTATAATTGAGCTAAAGCACCCGGCAAAATACTGGTGCAGCAAAGGAATTTCTTTAGTTTTTTCCTGTACACTGAAGACATCTGGGTTTAACACAAAAAATTAAGAAAATAGATGAGAACTGCAGCTTTTATTTCCTAATTTTACAAAGAGATGTGTTAAACAATTTAAAAAGTGGTGCCTTTTGTTTGAACACACACTTTTAAAGGATCAAAAATATCAGAACACATCACAGGTTGTTTCTTGTTGTCCAGGTTCGCCCTGTTAGATTAATTGTTTAGGCAAAATTAATAACTCTGAATGTCTACTCTTGGTCTGAGCCCTGGGGTTTACCTGTAAATGCCACATTTGTTTTATATATATATTTAAAAAGGATAAACCAACCTGAAGACCAGAGAGCTGCCTAAGGGTGAAAAGCAAGCCATCAAGAATTTGCTTAAAGTTAAAGAAAAGGTACTGGAGTGCTCAGACAAGGCAAATGTCAGCCAAGTTAACAGCAGTTAATGAGAAACTTTCTGCTAAATGCTGCTTTTTGTTTCTACACAGCTTGCACAATCACCTACAACCAGGGGTGAGGATATCATATCATAAAAAGTGTGCAAGTTGTGTATTTAGATCTACCAGAGGGATGGAAAGACCATAGTTTAGAGAATTGCTCATAATCTAAAACATACAAGTCTCATCAGTTAAGCTTGGTTCGGTAGTGTTCTGGCTGGTGTTTGTATGGCTTTTTCTGGAACAGGTTCACTAATCTCCATTGGTAATGTAACTCATGACAGTAAAAGACAAAAAAATATATATTCTTAACCATTCTGTCTGCAAATTAGAGAGATCCGTCCAACCTAATTAGAAATGATGTCATCATAAGACTGGACAATGACCCAAAAAAAAAAAAAAAAAAACTAACACATTGCCATTACAACAAAGGACTTCATCATGGTAACAAATAGGGAAGCTCTTAAACTGGTCGAGCCAGTAACCTGACCTTAACCCAATCAAGCATGCATTTCACATCCTGAAGAGAAGACTAAAAGAAGAAACCCTGGAACAAAACCACAACTCAAGGATGCTGCGGTAGATGCTTGAAAAGAGCACAAAAGAAGAACCAACAGTTTGATGCCTTCAGTGGTTTGTCCATATGATGCAGTTGCTGCAGACAAGAGCTACGTGACCAAAGATTAAGTGCTGTTCAATTTCACTATCTATTCCAATACTTTTGCTCACCTAAAATTTGGGTGGTCTACCACCAGAGGTCTCAACTTCAGTATATCTAGATAAAAATATTTAAAAAAAATTATATTCAATTAAATTTTATTTATATAGCGCTTTTAACAATAAAAAAAATAATAATAAAAAGTTAAAGTGTGAGGAAACCTAAGTAAAGTATGATTATTATAATTGTAAATAGACTGTAAGTCCAGTAAAACAAGAAAAGAGTTTAGGTTAACATGAAGTCCACTTTCGTTGTCAGAGGCTGAGTTACAAAAGTTTTGTAAGAATTTCAGTGCTGAACTACTGAGTGAGTGCATTCACAAGTCATCAGAGAACAGCTGTCTGCATCGGCCAAGTCCAAGACCATATTCATGCTCAAGTGTAACCGTCCACAGTCACCACACACATCCCAAGCAGACCATATGACAAGATCTCCAACCGGATTGTCATATTCTTCACTTTATGATCTCAAATCTAAATGTCTATAAGAAATAAAAAAAAATAAATAAAAATTGGCCCTGTTATTTCAATACTTTTGAAAAAACTTTAAACTTTATTAACACTGAATTCAGCAGAATCTGACCTATTTAAGTCCCTAGCGCTACATCATTACTTGCAAAATATGTTCACTCTACCCTGTTATCATGTGCCATTTTGCTTGGGCATAAAATGTATTATGAGTTGAGCATTTTCCAAATTACTGCCTTCTGCAAAATCAAAATCTGTTAAAATGCAAGCAGTGTTAAAAATTTTTTTTTTTAAAAAGACTGGTTTCTCTTTTTTTCTCTCTTCTACACCGAGACCATTAACACAAATCCAATGGGAACTGAACCTTGAACACTGCTTTATCTGACTCCCACTCATTCACTTGTACTCATCCATCAATCACTAAAACCTTGTTCCGCTGAAAGTCTGTATATTAGAAACGAACAAAGCGGAAAAGACTGACGAGTATAAAAAGAGAACGGTGAGTGCAAAAGAATGAAGGGAACAAGCTGGACAGTGAGCGAGCAGTGCTGTTCGGCATATACGGGAGGGTTGTGATAATCTCTCCAGGAATGGAAAACTGATTAATCGCTGCAGAAGGATCCTGGGGAAGAGCACAAAAAGCCTTTGAGAAACAGGGAGTGGATTTAAAGGGGGGAAAAAAAGATGGTAAGAACTTCAGTTTTTTTTTTTTTTTTTTACTGCTTTTAAAATACAAGAATACAGGACTCTCTTCAATTTTACACACACACGCACACTTACACACACACACACCCAAGTTAATGACAGCTCCTTTCCATGTCACACACTACTAAATGAAAGAAAAAGCTGGTGGGGAAGAAAATGCCGTTAGTGTAATAATCCAATTTTGGAGTGCCAATGCAAGCTTACATAGAAATGGAAAAAACTTAAATGCAGGCCACGTTAAATAAAACGCGGCTCTGCCTGCTGTAATGGCAAAGCACCGATCACTCAGAACGGCTGCATAACAGACTCCAATTAACATGGAGAACACGCCTCATCAACAGATTCAATACGACTCCAATAAACAACAGTGTGATTACTTCGGCCGCTGGCACATTCAGACGCAAGCTGCCATAAGAATGTTTTTTGCAGAAAAAAAGCTTCATACCGTACTTTAGCCTATGTTATGTTTGCATTCACAACACTGATATAAAGGACAAATGCAAAATACAAAGGAGTCACTGTTCCTTATTGTGAGGAGAGACTTGAGTTGCTTAAACATCCACTTGTACAACAAACATAAAATAACTGTGAGTAGAAAAGTGATGGGCACAAGAAGCACCAGCGTAAAAAATAGACTTTGACCATCTTGAACGATCTACTCCTCCAATCATCGGTACGAAAATGACATCTAAGTAACATAAAAAAAGACAATTACATTATACAGAAAGACAAGCAGGATAATGCATTAATGCATGTGTAAGCAGTGTGTTACTATATGGATTCAATATCAAAATGCCAGCTTTATTCTTCAATTTAAGAAGCTTAATATTAATATAGCTTAATTTTTTATGTAAGACGTAAAAGATTTTTTATCTGTTGTTTGGTACATACTGTAGAGCTGTGAATCATCGGTGGACTGTTAATTCAACTTAAATATTTAGGCGCTGCGAGTTTTAGGTCAATTGATTCAGCGGCACCAAAGCTGTCTGAATTATTTCAAGCAGCTTGTTTACAGGTTTTGAAGTATTTGAGGTATTTAATTAACATTGTAACGATCAGGAACACGAGTTATGCAACATTTCAATGCCATATCTTAGATAAAGTGATAATCTTTTTTCCCGTGCCAATCTTCTGGCAGTCCAGTATAGAGGTGTGAGATTTACTGTGTGATTCACAGCTATATTCCAGAAGGTGGTGGTACTGTGGCAACTGCTCTGAAACTCAAAAGATGAAGTGTTACTCTCGCAAAACAAGAGTATTGGTGGAAAATTCAAGCAACTTTTTTTTTTTCGTAAAAGCTGTGGTTGCGCAATTTTTTCCTTTTAGACTATTTAACATTTGTAAATTTACCACATTTGTAAGTTTACCATTTAAATAATTTAAATGGTGAGAAATTGACCAAACAATTCAATAAACTAAATTAATCAACAAAAGCTCAATTAAAGCACACAGCTCTAATGGTGTAGTATGTCATTTCTGAGCTAACTACTAGCCTTAGTACAGTTGGATAAAGTTCCATACGCACAGATTTGCAAATACAAATTTTAAATATATTGTATGGCTACTTTTGGATCAATAGATTAGACACTCCAATCTAATAATACACTCTAAGTAATAATACACTTTTATTTTTAAACACTTTCTGTATTCACAGAAAACTTAAAAATATAAAGAGCATAAAGCTACAGGTTGTGTAAACAAGCTACATGATGACAGCTACTGTTGCAGTTTAAAGCATATTTTTAAATTTTATACACTACTAGTCAAAAATTTTAATTCCATGGTCTTTTTTGATTTGTATTTCCTTCTACATTTTAAAACAATGCTAAAGGCATCCAAAATATGCTATTATTATTTAGATGTATCTGCTTTTACTCTGTAAATCCTTCATAGCGACTCTTATCTGAGTTATTTGTGATTAAATAAACTTCTTGTTTCCCTGGGATGGTCTTCATGAGAGCCAGCTTCATCATGGTGCTTAATGGTTTTGCAAATGCACTGGACATTACTGTTCTTGCAAGAACTATTCCAGAACAGCTGATCATCTAATAACTGTTGCTGTTACCTAATGCAATAGGTGTTATTTCAAATCCAAGTTCGTTCTATTATGCATAAAATAAAACTTATGTCCAAACTTTTGACTGTTACTAATATATATCTATATCTATCTATCTATCTTTCTATATATATATTTTGACATACAAATAAGACCTACAAAGATTAAGTGATTTTTTTCTGGATTACTTACAACAGAAATTTATCTTTTCAACAGCTTTAACAGCTTTTCAAAATGCATAGGGGGTAAACCTATAAATGTAAATAATGATATGGAAATGTAAATAACCTTGAAGGATCATGTCAAGGATTCATCAATAAATTTTAAAAATAATAAAACAATTACTAAACATTATTCTGCAAATAACTTGTTGCAAATAACTGAAATAAATCTAACAAACAATCCTCCATGCATCATCAACTCCAATCATCATAAAACTATGATAATCAAAAAACAAAATGAAGGTATGTAATAAATATTATCTTTAAACTGATATGTTATCAGGTTACAAAGGTAATCCCCCCGCCCCCCACTCTGATAAAAATAATTATTCTCCATGTCATCACTAAAAGTAGCCCCATCACAAATTCTTATCAAAGTTGGTAACATATGAAATCAGAGTCTACTGCATTATGTCATTCACTAGTATCAGCAAATACTGAACAGTTTGTCTTAGAAATCAGAATATGTGGTTAATAATTAAAAATGTCATCAGTGACACTCCACACTCTGAGCAGATCGATATGAATAAACTAATGTAAGGAGAGCAAGGAGGTGAGCTACAGTAACATAACCCAACAAACAATACAGGACTGGGAAGGAAGGGGAAAAAAAAAATTTAAGTGCCAATTAAATAATCATTATAATCACAATGTACTTGTATTAAGACGACGCTGGGTGAATAAAAATGCATGAAAGTAACTAAAATGGAAAAAGCCTACTGAGCATTAATGTGTATGTTTTTTAAACAGCGTGCAGCACTTTAAATATCACATGTTCACTCGGCAGACGCAAAGCGGAAAACCATGCTTAAACTGAGCTACATTACTCTGGGGAGAGACATTAAAAGGCTTCTCCGTGGCATTTTAACATAGGAAGGATACTCGGTGTAAGGCTGACAGCCTCGGAAAGCCTTGCCTTAATTGTTCTTAATTGCATTGAATGTCCTCAAGATCTAAATTCAGGCCACTATTAGGGAAAAAAGCGAACCTGAAGCTGTGCAGAAATCACGATCCTTATGGCAACCAGTACATGTCTGATAGAGGCAGAAGCGCCTCCGAGAATAGCTGTGCTTAATCAAGCTGGAATCAGCTCTGTCAATATAACAGCTGAGAGGCTTGATCGTTCCTCATCAAATCTCGTCACGGTTTCCTATTTTGTATGCATGTTTAAGACGCTATTTAAAATGCAGGAGCTGTGGAAATGCAGTTTTCTATCAAAACAAATGCATATGGCATTTAACTTAACTAACGTCTGTGATTTGTGATGTCCGACAACAGGTACGATAGAGATTAAAACAAACAACACTGTTTTATAGCATAAGGTCCTCTCTTTCTCTCCCTCTCATTCTCTCTCTCCTCCATCCTTCCCTATAATGGCAGATAGTTGGTTTAGAGACAGACTTAATCTCCACAAGTGCATGATCTGTTCAGAAAAAGGCTCTACTACATACAGAGGGACCATTATCTTAGAATGTAAGGATCATCATAAAGAACAGGATGCACCTGGCCCTGTTTAAAAAAAAAAAAAAAAAAAACACACACAGCCTCATGGTCCTGTAAAATGTGCAGAGAGAGAAATCAGTGCACATAATGACTCCTGTGAGACGGCCGCCCATGCCGTTATGGATCCACCACCATGTTGGCAAAAGACATGACTGAAAACTTTACTCTTTCTGCCTCAAAACCTAAGCATGTCCACATGGAGGGAAACTGTGGCTCAAGTGAATATTACCTTTCCTCCATTGCACAGGAATATACAGTTTGAGCGGCGCCACCGACCTCGATACAAGCACTTTCTGAACTGGGGGAACTTTGTAAATTCTCAAACACTCATTGGCACACAAAGACACTAAGGTATTAGCTTTGAGGAGTTAGGGAATGTATTCCATTCAACAGAGACAAAAAATCCAAACATTTAGTGATGTCTGTGCGTTACAAATTTGTCATCAATGGGCCTTATCTCAATTGTAAATTTTTGCTGCTTAAATTACCCTCTGCAGGGTAACTCTTCTTTTGTTGCAGTAATAACTGCCAGGTTGAAAGCCGAGTGTGTTTGCGAATTATACTTCTATATATAAATGGCCGTACCTCTGCTTTAATAGCTTTTCTGAATGAAGAGCAGCAGAAACGACAGGTTACAGCAATCAGGAGAACACTATTATGAATATTGTAAGGCGCAGTGGATGCACATTTATGCGCAGTCAGCATTTTATTACCGCCGGCTACAGGGAGGGTAGCTTGGGGGTCAGGACTGGATCTGGTCTCAGCGGGTTTAAAAGGAAGGTTCCACATCTAGCCTAAAAACTCCACCAAGCAGGTTTGATAGACATCAGCCTGACCCAAGACTACATGGCCTGAACCTGAGGGTATCTAACCCACTCACTCACTGTCTATACTGTGTTGTTCTGTCCACAGGGTCACAGGGGCACAAAGCGGGGTGCCTATCCATAGCAGGTATCTAATCATTTACACAATTGGATCATTTATTTAAAAAAAAGCAAATAATGACATGGAATTGCATTGTGTTAAATATAAAACAAAACATTCACAATCAGCAATAGGATATCTACAGATTATAGATCCCTCAAAATAGATAAATCCTTAAAGGACACTGCTTTTCTAAGAGAAGGTTATTCTATCCATTATATGAGGGGTGTTTGTGTCAAACCAGAGCCTGGGATGAAATTTCTCAAAAATAAAAACGTAAAGAAAAAAATAATTTAAAAAAAAACGTCAATTTGACATTAACCGTAGACTTCAAAGCTTTTTTTTTTTTTTTTTTTATAAATTCTATAATTTTTATAAAGCATAATTCTTATTTTTTCTCAGGTCTCCTCTGCTGGCTTTGTCCACATTACCTCAGCTTTTATGCAAAATTTAACTAGCTGCAATGACCTTTGTCCAGCCTCCACTGATTTTACTAAAACATAGACAGCAGTGTTGAATGCTAGAGGGGAAAATTTTTTTAAATTTAATTTCCTAAAAGGTATGTCGAATATCATAAGGGGTGAGTTGTCCAGCTCACGTTGTACAATACTGATATCAATAGTTACGGACAATAACATGAGAAGCTGTTATGACTAACATGTTTAAGCATGTTGTAGTCAACTGACTGCAGGCTCCATTAATCTGACATGCACTGTTAATGTGTGATTTATTAACAGGCACAACAGCAAGGTCACTTACAGTGTGGTTAAAGTCTATATCACACGAGAACCCTTGTGTAGAACAAACCATCAAGTGTGTGACAGGTGGACCAGGGTGATATTCCACTAAATTACTGACAATGAGTGAATGACACCATGGTATGACTTTGCATTTACTCGATCACGGGCCTTTGATGTGGCTACGACTTCTTTAGGCTTCCTGTTTAACATAGCATTGTATTCTTTATGAAACATTCCCATTTTTCATCCCACCTCCCATTCATTCCTCATCCTGCACAAAGCATGGTGAAAGCGAGAGAGGGGCGAGGAGGGGGGAAAAAAGTTAGTATGCAAATGACAAGCGTTATTGGAATTGTTGGTTGGCTGCCAATTAGATGCAGCACAGGTTTCACCAGGAGTCTCGCCCGTGATCCTGCCCTGGAGTGAAATGCAGTGCAAGATGGTAGAGAGAGATAACAGTGTGGTAGAAACTTGGGGTAGACAGTGTCTTGATTTTGAAAAGAACACTTGTAAGTAAATGATACATCCATACTTTTCAATCATATCAATGTGTGAACTTTTAGAGAGCAACACCTGTAGAATTATAGAGGAACTGCAACATATCACCTTATGATATGTGAGCAAACAAGTATAAATTAAAAATATATATATTTTTTTGCCATCAGTAAGCTTATACTTGAATTGCCACACAAAAAAAACTGCAATGTACTGTATCACGAAACCGATCCCCCCCCTCCATCTCTAATAACAAGACTTATTATTAATTAACATAGCTAGTAGAGATTGCATGATATACCTTGTTCTTTTCTGATGCAAGTCACACTCAGTACAAGCTGAAATGAACTTCTGGGCCCGTATTCACAAAGCTTTTTAAAATTCTCTCAGAGAGCTCCTATCTTCGCTAAAAACGTCCTAGCTGTGAGTCCTAGACTAAAAGTGATTTATGAAACTTCTCAGAAATATTTCTTCTTTCTGTCATTTTGCCCTCTGCTATAAAAACTCTTAAGCCTCTTAAAAGTCCTCCTCTTAACAATTGTTACCTTAAGAGCTGTTTTTAGATCTGAGATGTTTTGTCAATCATTTTTATCTTTACTAAGATTTAGTCCTAAATTTAAGAGGAAATTCTAGAGCCTCCGAGTGGCGCAGTAATAAAGTGCTCACCCTATCATCCGGAGATCGCTGGTTCGAACCCCGGGTGATGCCAGCTGATTGGCCGAGCTCTCTCAGGGGGAGGGCTGAGAGGTACTTGCGCTCCCACATTAATTATGGCTCTACAGCCAATCAGGGGCGTCTGTGAGCTCGCGCACGCGGAAGGAGCGGCTAGCGCTTTCCTCTGAGTGTGTTACTCCGCCCCTAACGGTGCGTGAGCAAGCAGTTCAAAAAGATGCGGTCGGCTGACGTCACGCGGTTCGGAGGAAACACGTGATAGTAGCCTTAATGTGGAAGCCCGACGGGAATATATAAAAAATATATTATATTTATATATATAAAAAAATAATTTAAGAGGAAATTCTAAGAATATTTCATCATTCTAAAAAAAAAAAAATCCCCCATGTCAACTACTAACCTTTTAAAACATTTTATAAATTAGAGTATTTTTCAAAATTAAATGTATAGAATTTTTTCCCTTTTTTTTTTTTACCGCAACCGGCAACAAATCCATGTTTTATTCATTACATATATTTGTTATTTCAATATATAAAGATTTTAATCTAATTCGAAGACAGTGTTTTACACTGCGACAAATCAAAATAACTAAATTTTTGTACTGACAAATTCATTTTAAAAAGTGCAGAGTGGGTCTTCATATAATTTTTTTTATAACAGACCCAACTGACACCATTAAAAAAAAATTATAAAAAAGTTAAAACAGTGGTAGTGTTAAATTAATGAAATGTTTTAATGATAGGTTAAGTTTGCAGCTGAGGCCAGATCATTTCTAGCAAAAGAAACATTTACTAAAACACAGCCTTTTTTCAGAGCCACATTTCCACAGAAAGTTGCACAACGATCAGCACATCTACGTAAGCCCACATACCAGACCAATTTAGTCATGGTGCCTCAATAAAAAGTTGACATACATCCAGAACAAACCCAGCCAGTCAGCTGCATGCGTGCATGTGCGTGTGTGTGTCTAAGAGAGAAAGCGAGCGAGAGCACAGCTATAAAGTAGAATTATATCAAAAGACCCTGAACTAGTTAAACACACAAACACATCGTAATAACAGTTCAACAGACTGAAGTCTCGCGTCTTATTGCTGGAGACACTCAGAAAATCGAATTCCAGTGAAAAGTCGTACAAGGGTAAGCAGAGGGACTGCGACTAGCAGTAAACATTAATCATGCAAAAAAAAAATAAAAGAAGTCACCACCATATATCACAATCTGCTGACTACGAGAACAACAGGATTATTATGGAGACCAGAGGCCAGAGATCCGTTTAACTAAGAAATAAATTGCACAGACTCAAACGGCAGAAATGAATGAACACATTTTTAAACTTAAGATATATAGAATCCATTATATAAATGTGCACAACAATAATTTAAAAAATGTATTACAGCCACAAAGATTTACTTTCCAGAAGCACTTTTCACCGAAAATAGCAACGCTGATGTTTATTACCAACCTGTTGTTTTTTTTGGTGAATTTTTCAGCTTGGATTAATCTTACAAAAGGTCTAGTGACCAGTCCAACGGGATAATAAGTACACAAGCTTCTAAATATTTAATGATGGACTTAATTTTTCCACTGTAAAAAAAAAATCTAAATAAAAAAATAAATAAATCAAACTAACAGACTAGGAGGCTATAGACCCCTGACCATCCACACACTAATATATATATATATACATATGAAGCCTTATATGATAAATGAGGGAAGACTAATATATTAGTTAGAGCGTTTTCACATTAGGGCCCTGGGATCGTTCCTGAGAACACTGGCCCCAAAGTCTGGTTCAGTGAGTTCCTGGCTCAGGAACCGTGCCCGAGTTTGCTTGAAGAGGAGGTCTCAGGCACAGCACAGCTTACTTGGGCATGATTCAAATCAGATATAGAAACCAATCGTAACGGAGATTGAAGTAAAGCGCTGTTTAGATGCGACATCTTCAGTGCGGTTGGTCTCCTCCGAAATCAGTGGTGGATCAGAGAGCCAAGGCACAAAGTTACTGATCGGAAGGTTGACGGTTCAATCCCCAGCTCCACCAGGTTGTCATTGATGGGCCCTTGAGCAAGGCCCCTATCCCTATCTGCTCCAAGGGCGCTGTATCAGGGCTGACCCTGCACTCTGACCCCAGTTACGCTGAGGTATGCAAGAAAATAATTTTACTCTGCTGTAACGTATAGGTGACAATGAAGGCTTCACTTGCACACAAACAATTAGCAGTTGTCACTCTAAGAAGTGTTTAACTTTAACCAGTTTAACGCCTATGACAAAAAGAATATTGAAACTATAGATGAAGAGAGATAACGAGACAGATTGGCAAATGATAACATCAGTATTAGCGGTAGTTTTCTGTAGAGTTCCAGGTCAAAGAGAGGGCACTAGACTGTAGTGTTCACAGAGACCAGGTCAGTGCAGCGGTGAAACCAGAGCCTGCTGGGAAGTCGCAGCTCATGCTTTATTCAGCAATTGTCGCTCATTTCTTTCAGCATGAAAAGGTCTGGACGCAAAAGTTTAGCTCAAAACTACAGCTATGGCAATGTCGTGAACAGAAATGTTTCCCAGCGCATGTTAAGATCTGTAAACAGCAGGCTTCTGCCAACCCTTATGAGTAAAAATAGATTTTAAGGAGCACATCATCAAGAAAACATTTTTATGCGCAGCACAACGACCTGCAATATGCAGACACATGGTTTAAAATAATGTGTTTCAAATAAATAAACAACGTGCCAGCAATCTACAACTAGTCTTAACCTTGAATTATTGTAAGCAATAAGCAATTGTGCTTTCTTTAAAAGGCAATTGCTTTTGTTGAAAATAAATTTTGGGCAGGAGTTCACCTCTTTTATATATATATAAATTATTATTATTATTATTATTATTTTTATTTTTATTTTTTTTTAAATCAACCGGTCGATAAAAAAGGACATCTATTTTCAACCTCTTTCAATATTTAAATTGTGAGGATAAACATTGTAGAATATGCCAGCTTTAGAACCGTTTGTCTCGTAGCGATGCGAGTTTCATTTCGTGCACGTGCAGTCATTCGAGAAGCACGTCTGTGTACAACGCGGTTATCTTTTCCAAAGTTTATCACACCATTGCCTGTTTGTGTACAACAAACATAATGAATAGTTGTAGTTCACATTCATGACTGTTGTCACACAACACAATCACTGTCAAGCAAGTGAGATGCAAACACAGAGGTGTTGCTAAGCTAGGTTAGCAAGACAGACGCGAGAGAGAGCAAGCGAGAGAGAGAGAGAGAGAGAGAGAGAGAGAGAGAGAGAGAGATACACTGCAGGCTAGCACATCTAATTAACCTTGCTAATGTTAAACCTATAAAGTAGAGAACAACCTGACCTGATTGCTTTTCCTGCAGTTCACGTAAATGTTTCATGGCCAGAAAGATAGTGCCACTTCTTCTGAAATGTGTCAACATTGACACCCGCACTGACATGAGGGGGAGGAGGGGCTGCGCATCGGGGCTAAGGATTAAGCGCCCCGCTCTGCCGTTAACTGGTATCAGGGAGAGTGTGAGAGAATTGTGATCTCAATTCTTATGGAAAAATAATGATTCACACTTCCACAATTCGGATCGATACCCAAAGGTGGCAAAGATTTCAGTGAACCTCTAATGTCCGTATATTATTTATAACATGTATAGCACATGTTTATGCCTTGTAATAATTGTAACATTTGTTTCTAAACAAACTAAAGAAATGGATAATGTATGTAAACAAAATGTAAGGTATTTACGTTTATCATTATTTTATATTATTATTATTATTATTATTGTTGTTCACCCCGTGATCCCTGCACGTGTTACATTTTATCCTGGGGCTTGAATTAGGGAAACTAATTTATGTACAATTCATGTAACAAGAATTATTATTATCACTGGGTGTTATCAAAGTGTAGACCGAGCTTAGACACAGCTGTATACAACAGATGCTGATGAAATAAAGAAACGCTAATAAATTATTCTAAGTATATGGTAAGTTACAACTTCCTGCTTGTTGTACTGGTTGTTATGCACAACAAGGATCATATGTCTGCTTCAGAGACACGTTTGCACCACATGAAGAATAAGAAATGGCTTACATTTTACACATAGTTTTTCTGAGAAATATAATCAGACAGGAATTTCTTATAGGATCTTGTTGAAGTCAATGTGACATTCTGCTGTTCGGGACAATGAAAGAATTGTTTCACCTGAAGACAACCTTCAGGAATGTACCCATGCATTAACTCAGTCTTAAAATTCCTCAAAACCGGCTGATTTTATGGGCATGTCCATCTAACACCACTGTTTTAAACCTGGAAAAACCTGCAATGGCATTAAATCCCCTTGTTATTATTCTCTTTTCCACTCCCATATTTGGGAACAAACTGTTCTGCCTCGTGACTGATGTGTTTCGTTGTTCTCTCCAAAAAGTTGGGTGACTAGCTGGCAGACATCAGTTAAAATTGCACTTGGCGAACAAAGTCAAATGCTGAGCCACTCATCTCTGTCAGCAAAGAGAATCCTGCAGTCTTTAAAAACCACTGACGAAAGCTCTGTGAGACAAATCCTCGAGCACATCACTGCGCCGTCGCTTTCTGTTTATATTGCACTGCTTTTTTACCACTATGCATCTTTGCAGCATCAATAATTAAGCTCATCAATGGCCTACTGAAGGTTCCACCTGTATTTATTCTGTATATAGTGTACGAATGAGAACTCACATGTACTTGGGTATATTCTGTTACTTTTAGGTATGTAATATTACAGACATGCTAATCCACTGCATGGTTTGCACAGTTACTGTATTATACTGTACACCATTATAGACATATGTATACATATACATTCAACATCTTTATTACCTATTCCTCATTATCTGTTTACTATAGCACATTCTCTGCACAATGGTGCAGTTATATACATCACTATATATACCAGAACTCTATTACCAAATGCATCTTATGTTTGTATAACACATTTGTTGTAAATAGGCCACTTATGCACTTCTGGTTAGATGCTAACTGCATTTCATTGCGTACAGGTACTCTGGTGGTTAATCAGTGAGACCGTGTGTCCGTGACTAAAATGATACTATGGTAACTTGCTTGGCATTCAAGAATATAGCTGAAATGGAAATTTAATGGTCAAGCTCAAGCCTCTTTCTTCTCCAGATTCTTTGTTCTAGTCTCCTGAAAGATGTCTATTCAGCCATTAAAAAATAATAATAACCTACACAAGTGACTCCTGGTACTGATAATGCTTGTTACATGAACTGTACATGACTAAGTTTCCCTAATTTGAGCTCCAGGATGAAAATGTAACACCTGCAGGAATCACTTCCTATGTGAAAGGGAACACGGGGTGAACAGGTAATTAGAATCGATGTGACTTACGCCAGCAGTAGAGATTGAATCACACCTTATCAGGCCAGTTTTACTGCTTCGAGAGGCCTGAGATATGCGTGTCGCACTTAACACTCTCCTCTCAGGTGAAGTTGCATTTGACTCATGTTCAATGAAGCAATCTTGTCCATTATTGTCTCACACTTGCCAGGGTGCGTTTGGTAATTAAACTAAGCATGTCTCGCAAGAAAGCTACCTGTCGTCGCAAGACATTGCTTAAAAGCACAGTGGAGATAAACATTCTAACTGGAAATGGCTCAGAGGAAACGAGCAGGACAGATAATGAAAGACTACCCAGAGCGCAAAGTGGGGTGGCCCACAGGCTCTCCTAGATTTTGGGCTGAACGCTAAACATCTTGGCGCAGGCAGTGACGCCGGGATCAGCACAGTGAGAGCATTGTTCCCCTGCGGCCGACTCGGCGAAGCACCGACTTTACCAGGCCTGTGTCGGTTTGTAGTCGAAATGGGCAAAGTGACACACTCGCTTCTCTGAATGACCGTGGGCAGCCTTGATATGTCTCTGACGTAAATCAGTGAAAGAACACTACTCCTCTTCCTCCCCGAGAAAAGAAAAACGTGCTCGCATTTTTCACACATGACTCGTGCGGCCTCTATTCGAGGGAGAGTTCCCTGAGCAGAGCAGGGGGTGGAATTCTCACCCTGGTACAGTACACTGGACTGGTTAGGATCATCACTGAGGTGAGGGAACATCTGGGTAGTGTACAAAAAAACGTGTCTGTGACAGTATATTATGCGCTCGAATGATGTTTCTGTGTTTGTGTTTGATGTTTGTGTCCTTTTAGTATTATTCATAATTTTAGAAAAAAAAATTATTTGAAAGGAAAGGAAAATAGAATTTAATAAGCTGCAATCAAATACCATTTTCCACAGTGATTATTAATGTTCCTCCTGTTAGTCATGACACAAGTTTGGCAATTTTAATATGGAGATTAAAAGACCAAAAAAAAAAAAAAAAAAACCTCAATGTCAAGTTTTATACTTCGAAAAAGAAGAAGAACTATAACTGGCCTGAAAAGGAAACAACCGCTTAGATATTTGTGGTAGGAAGGATGCTGGAAAACCTCTCCGGTTTGACAAGCTTTTATATATAATCACCATGGCAGTGTGTGTTTAGAATGACATCAGTACAGATATTTCCATGCTATGTTTACTAAACCGGTAAATGAAAACACAGAATGAAGGCTCCATGCCTGCAGCGAAATGGATCAGACACTTTTTTCCCTTATATCTGCCCACATGAAAGCATCCCGGATTTATTTGATTTAAAGATTCTGATGCACACTGTAACAGTGTTGCTCTTCACATCTAAACCTTGTTTCAGATTTTCTCAGTAGCTGTGTTTACACAGACCCTAGTATTTCACCGATATTCAGAAAAAAAAAATGCATTAAGTAAACACCTCAATCGGTACAGACTGTCCTGATCCGGCAATAAGCGGGGTGATTTAAAACTTATGTTAGCCGAAGACGTTAGGAAAAAGAATATGTTAGCTGTCCAAACACTTGTTCTGATTGTTAATCTCATGGCTAAATAAATGTAATTTTCTCTGCGCATGACTGCTGCATGTGGGGGTAACATTAGGTGATGTGATGAATCTACAGGACAGAAGTTTTTGTATGTCAGGAACTTCTATTTCTCTCTCTCTTCTTTTTACTCCCACTAGTCTTTGCTTTAGAAGATTTTCATCCACTGGTTCCTGGACCTGGGCAGAGGCAGCAGCACTGCATAAAAGACAGAATTATGAAGTAGAAGGCAAGATTCATCAAATGGAAGGAATGAAATCAGATGGAAAGCCAAACCTAATGTCAAAGTTGCAAACACCAAAGTTTTTCCATCTTCTACTATATTTCCGGCAGATGTAGAAAGTTATGTTGAAATGTACATCCTGATTAAATGTGTTGAGAATGTAAACGTCCATCTTATTAGATTAGTGTCCATGTAAACAGCTCATTTATAATCTCTAATAAGAATGATTTTAATCAGATTAAAGAGATAGTGTCCGTGTATACGTAGGCTGCTGACTTTATGAAACATTTTTACTCAGCCAATATGTTTACTCTGTACACTGTACAAAAGATCGAAATCTTTTTTCTCTTTAAAGGAGAGAGGAGTGTTGTCAACATTTATTCTACACTCACTCTTTATACTGCTTATTCTGTACAGGGTTGCAGGATGCCTGGAGTGACCAGGTGGCACCAGACAGGGGTTCACTCTGGATGAGTTGACAAGGCACAAGCACACACATTCACACAAGAGTCACTTTGGACAGGCCAATTAGCTTAATCTACATGTCTTTGGACTGTGGAAGGAAACCAGAGTACCCAGAGAAAACCCACCCAGCACAGGGCAAACATGCAAACAGACCCAAGGAAGGAATCAAGATCAAAGGAGGTGTTCCTGATTGTTCACAGTAATTTCAATACTAAGTAGTTATGTTTTTGACTAATACATTCGATCTATTAATTGGAAATAAACAGATACTACTCAAACTTTTCTATAAAAGGTTTATGAATAAACTGTTTTAATAAAGGTTTACTACTACCCCAAAAACAATAATAAGACATGTCAAAATTGAGATTTAAATCACAAGGATACCATATAGCCCTAATCCTGAGCATTTGTTACAGAATTTTACCTGCATTTTACCTTACCTTCTCTTTTGGTTTCCACACACAAGTGCTGTACAGTGACACAAGGAACATTTAAAGTGAGATTTTCTTAACCCTAAGCAAAACTTAAATGACAATGCACGCCAACAAATCCAAACCATGACTGCAATCATTCCACAGACCAACTCCATGGCATGTGTAATTCAACGGTGCTTCAGTTACTACATGCTATTAGCTCCCATTCACTCTCTTGCTAATGAGAGAACAATGATTCCTTTTAACATGCAACAACGCGTTTATTGTTGTCTTGAGTGCTGAAATACTAGCACATTTAATAGCTTTTAATAGCCGCAGTCACGTAAAAGCAAATAAAACCGCTTGCTGTTTGTGAGCTTAATGGCAGATGGCATGTGAATGGTTCTGATGCGTACCATCAGCTTTGAGAAACTCTTCCTCTCCAGGGTTATGAATGAACTGATGATTAAAAAAAAAAGAGAGACTCACTCAGCAAGTCAGGGGGGGGGGGGATGTTAGCTGGCAGTGATTGCGTAATCTGTTGCTTTTTCATTCACGGATAAATCAGTTATGGAGCAATAAAAAAAAAAAATAAAAAAAACCTGTGAGAATATACAATCAAATTTTGAAGAGCACCGACGCTTCCAAACTGAGAATGGAGCGGATCTTTCAGGGAGGTAAGCAGGCATGACTAAACAAGCATTATGAAACAGGAAATGTTACAACGTACAACCGAAATCAAGACGCCAAAGAAGCTGCAGAACCTCACACTTCACTTATTTGGACAGTTCCTTAAAAAAAAAAAAAGTAATTGTTGATAGTTCAGGAAGTGCAGACCCCAGAAACGCACGCTGGCCACTTCACAGCAGTAAAGGAACGGAAAGAGTCTCCTAAAGACCTAGCCAGGGTTAAAGTGACTAGCTCTCAGAATAACACTTAAACACAGCTGGACTTTAGATACCCCGACTACACAAAAAAAGTAACATTTCAGGAGCTCAAATTATTTAAAATATTAACAAGCTTTGCTGTTTGGGTTCAAAATGTCTTTGTATTTAACATACGATTAAGTAGTTCACAAAAAAAAAGCCATAGTGGCAAAATCCAAAACGGCACAAAAACACACTGTTCTGTTCGATAAAAAAAGACTACATCCTGATCTACACTAATAGACCGGATCTGATGGTCTGAGTGAGCCATGACTCAGCAAACAGAACAGCTTTCAAGACAGTGAGGGGTCGAGGACAGAGCCTTCTGTTGGGTTATTTACTTGTCCCAAAACAACCCTAGTGTTTACAGGGTGAGAATAATCAACTAAATAAAAACTAGGCATCAATAGGCAGCTAGTCACATACCCTACCGTTTTTATTCTCCCCAATTTGGTCACATTACAATTTTTACCAATTAGCCAGCTTTCCTCAATCAACTACCAAAACACAGAGTCCAACAGGCCTCCTCTGGGATTCACAAACTACGTTCTCTCAGAGCGCTTTCACATCAGGCACGATTGATTTGATTTGTACCATGATTGCTGCTTCCACCCTGCAGGCCGGCATTCGCATTATTTTTTTCCTCCATACTCAGGGTACACTTGCGTATTTTCACCCATTGATAAAGCAGATTTTTTTACAAATTACTAGCCTATATAATAATACAGATTTTTTTATTAAATTAAAATGGAAATGATTGTGTTCCATTAATATAATGTCATTTATGGTAAAAATCCTTTTTCACGCCTTATTTTTTGTTCACGTATAAGCAAGATGCACTGACTCCTCGGAAATTTTTTAATTCCCTTTTCCGGTGAAGTGAAAACTTGTTGTTCTGTTGTTCTCTGCAATGTCAAAGTTCCCTTTGAACTGAACATTTTCGTTCCCTGCAGTTTGAAATCACACCCAACATGACTGAACATCCTGAGAAGTATACTTTGCAGAGTACTTTAGGCCGATCGGAACGCACCTAGAGTGTACTGCTTCTTGTTCTACTTTAATGAGTTGATGCGTGGTTGGTGCAATATCGCCAACTACTGGACTGGAGTGTGGAAAATTATTTTCATTGCATGTTAGACACTTTTGTCATTTTTAATACTTTAAATCAAACTGAATTAAATCAAAGTCACTCAGTCATTCACAGCTCTACTGAATCAGATATTTCAGTGAGGGGAAAAGGCTCATGTACTCCAGTACTAGAGTTGTGTTTTTAGGGCAACAGAATTATGACTCGTCCCTGGTGTGTTACATATTTAAAGACTGTGTGCTGAGTACACACATCCCTAAGCAACGTGTCAGACTGTTGTGTGGATACGGTCCTAAGCCAGCCTAATGATAGAAGGCTTTACAGAGCTTCCACTAGACAGATTAGTTGACAAGTCATCTAGACAACACGCTGGCCAGTCGACCATATAAATATGCGCCTTTTCGAATCGCTAATGTTTAGACACGAGAAAGATGTTCCCCTGGACACACGGCTGGAGCAGACAGCTCTGATCCCGACAGCTCACCCAGCATCTGCTGCTGTTACCAGGAAACTAAATCCAAAGCAACACATACACACACACACCCTTATGTCAAATAAGAAAAGCTGTATGTTTGTACGAATGCGAGTGCACGCGAGAGCTATCTGTGGAAATCACACCATGTGGCTAGATGTTGATTACGTCTGACTTTGAAGTGAGATTTTTTTTCAAAAAATTAAAAGTTAATCTTTCCTGCACTCGAAATGTTATCAGTCTGCCAAGGTAGCACCTGGGGGGTTATTGGAAATTATTTAACGCGACACGGTTTGTCTAAAGTGTGTGATGATTTCTGACCACGCTCTATTTGAGGAAAGTCATAATTGCGCCAAACAGGAAGGAATTAGAAACACAAAAAAGCACACAAGGCTTGAAATCATAAAAAAATAAATAAAGTCATTACAATTCATAGTCAGCCAAAAACAAAAAAGAGCTCCGCGTCTTCAGGGCACTGTTTTACCCAGGAAGTACACACACACACACACACACACACTTCACAACTTTAAGGATTTGACTGATTCTTATACAGCTTCGTACATTATGTTAAAAAACATTTTCGTTAAAAGAGTTCTGCTGGCTATATTTTCTCTAAACGTTGAGTGATGGTCATTTTCACAAAGAATCCTGCTTTATTTCAGAGAGGTGTGAATAGTTTGTCTGATTTATTAATCTTGACATTTTTACACCGCACATTTGAGTAAAAGCAATAAAAAGTCAATAAGCCTGTAAGGTAATTAAACAGCACTGACACATACTGTATTTAATGTTATACACTATATTACAACATTCTCATTTATCTAATAACGAAATAATGACTCTTGTCGCCCTCACCTTTGAAAATGGGCTGTTACACAAAAAATAAAAATACTGGGTGTCCCAAATAATTCGACATCATTTGAAAAATGAATATCTGATTAACTACATGTCCTAGGCAAACAAAATTAAATAGACATGTTTAAAAGATTTATTTATCAAAATTCCAACAACATATTCAAACAGATATAAATTTGTATAACCGATTTCACAAAGCTTCACAAATTTTTAATATGCGCACCACCTGTGACACGATACACGGCAAGTCGGCAGTCCAGCTCTAACAGGTTCTTTGGGGAGTCCCTTATGGGCTCAACTGTGGATTTTCTTTAAAAGACACTTTTTCGAACTCCTCATCTTCAAGTTTCTGTTGCATAGCAACACCGAATTAAATGTAAAACATTAAACTTACAGTGAAACCTCGGATTGTGAATTAAATGTTTTTTTAAATCTTTGCTCGTCTAGCCGAACATTCGGAAACTGCATTACTCGCAATCTGAGGTTTCACTGTACTGCGCTGACAATCTAACAGCAGCTGATTCCTTAAGTCAGATAATTTGGAATAGAAATTCCAGCTTAATTGTTTACATGGCCGTTGATCTGATAAGCATTTAATCAGAATATAACTCTGAGGCGCGAAGTGGTTCTGACTGCTGTGAAGTATTTAATCTGCTTTAAATCTGCTTTTTTTCCCCTCTAACTTTGAGGTTAGGTTAGTGAGACAGTTGTTCTCATGGAGTTCACTGATAATGAATGGAGGCAAAACTTTTCTTGCGGAAACCCATCAACTCACCTAATGTTACCCCTATATGGAGCAAAGGTGCAGACAATGTATTAATTAACAGAGAAACATCCGGATCAAGTGCAAATATTTACCTTTGAGACGGTTTATTAAACTTTTACAGCACCCTCCTCGTTCCCATTGAAAAATTATTCTGATCTGTTCATGCAGTTACGATTGAGGTGTATACATGATGCTGTTTTATTCTGATTGGACTATAACTCCTATTATTAGCGTAAACACACATAGTATTTCCTTTATACGATAAATGGAATGAACATGTTTGGAACATTTATGACTTAAGCAAGATCATGACTGTGACAACTGAACAGTGTTGTGGGAAAGCATGATTCAGTGTAGACTAACATAGAATTACAGCTGGCAATTAGAAACTCTACCATATCAGGAGTCGGTGCAAAAGTCATGCTTTGAATAATTTTGTTACAGTGTAGTTGAGAAAAAAAAACCATACTATTGATTTAATTTAAGATGAATTCAACTATTAAACATATTAACTTGAACAAACTTGTAGAAATTGGCCATAACCTCCACAACCAGGAAAATATCTATCTTTCTTAAAAAATAAACCCACATATTATTTAATGTAGATATGTATTAGTAAAGTTATTTTGATACTGCGATGGCACCGTCACTATTTTTGTTTAAGTCTGTGAACCCCTCTTTATTGATGATGCAAATGACATGAAATGTAATTTGTGACATGAAAACAGCATCACAAGTCAACTTGGCGTTTTATTTCTGAATCTGAATATTTCTGAATTCTCTCACGTTTACAGAAAACTGGCAACTCAACAAGGCGGAGCAGAACATCAAAAATAAACAGCGTTAAACTTTTTAGCTTTAAAAGACTGCACCAGGCATCCTGTACCACATGGTAGTGTGAGAATATACATACTGTTACACCCTTATCTTGTATTCAAAGAGTAAAACTGACTTGTTGCCATTTATCCTTGGGGCCACTGAAGTCGGTGTCTTCCTATAGGTCAGGCTGATGTCTCTGAGAAAACCAGACTCTGTATTGCGCTTCAGGTGTTTCACATCATTAGTCACTCGAGCATCCTGGCCAGTTCATTCATGTTTAAAACCATGACAGTAATTACATCACAATGCCCCAACACTCAACACTCTTTCACACAGAGTCAATGGCCCATCCTTTGTGTCGCAATTTAATCTCTTTATAAGCATTTAACCGTATGATTTATGTGTTTGTTTGTTTTTTTGTCTTTCCATCTATATTTAGCCAGACGAGTCTGAACACTGCACTGGCTATAGGATCAATCCTAACACGTTTAATATTGAGAATAGCAGGATCGAAATGCCCTCTGTGGGCCGATAACACGTTCCCCAAACAAACTCTTGCTTATGAGACTCAATGCAAATGCAAAAAAAGAGGCAAACCACTGATGCCACCGAGCAGGCTAAAAAAAACAACGTCTCATTCACTTACTTCAATGTCACACGGCTGATCGAAGGCAGGAAGATCAAATCAAAATACCATCTTGGCTGTGAGCCTGCTCCAGGACTGCATTACCATCATCGTGCAGCCGAGTGCAAGTGTGACCCCTGCGATCAGTCAGGGTGCTGAAGCCGGCTCAATGGACACGTAGGAACCGTGTCCCAGTATGTCTCACAGCAATCACAGCTTGGTCCCCTGTCACTATTTGCTCAACCGCTGCTACGTTCACTCGGAAGCTTAAACACCTCAAACAAACCTCCTTCAGAATGATCAAATAACAGTAATCTATCCTGTTTACATTTTCAATCAGATTACAGCAAAAAAAAATTATGCTGATCTATTCGATTAAACGAAGTGGGTCTTTAAACCAAAAATACATAATTAAAAGTTAATAAGGTCCTAACAATAAAAAATTATTCGAGCTAAGGTCCAAATTTCATGTTCTTGTTAGTAATCAGATACATCTTTGAATGTCTAAAAAAAATAAGAAAATTTCCATAGCATTACAATAACATTTACTGTCAATTTTCAGTAAGCCTGTTAAACATGTAGACAATTTGATCTTTAATGGCTGTGCAACAACCATCTTCAATCGATCTTTAGTGAATCTTTACTAGCACACTGCTGGGCTGTATATGAATGTGAAAGGACACTGGTTGCTCTGTCATACTGGGCTTTCAGGGTGGGTATTTTACACGCCCTCACCTTGGACGGCTGTAGATATGATTGCTCAAATGACCCATATTTAACCTCTAGTGGCGCATCACAATATTGCTTTTTATTATTGCCACGGGTTCGGAGCATAAGAGACAAACTGGTTTTAAACTTCCAGCAGGAAAATTAAACATGTATTGATCTGTCCAACTGTCTTTAAAGGTTCAGTGTTCATAGTCTGCTTTTTGGAGTAAGCCATTCTATGTCACACTTTTGTTTCTGTTTCCTCACACTCTGTCTATAAAAGTTCTAGATTGCTGATATAATAATTATTATCATTCATCAGAAAAACATTAGGGTCCGGATAAAACAGTCACTTTGTCCGGATCCAGACCGCGGCCCACTATTTAGTGATGTCAGCTTTAAATAATCCATTAAATAGAAGAATGATTTAAACCCCTGTCTGAATATTTTTATTCAAAATCTGCGTCTCCATCTTGCATGCATGGATTTGGATTACAGTGTGCACCCAGGGTGATAAAGCGTTACGTTACACGTGTTACATGACCAGTATGAACAGTCAAGAGTCTGGACTCGATTCAGTCATGTAGGTGTAAACCTTCATGTGTATACACAGCCACTGAAACATAAGACAAGGCTATCGGCTTGGGCAGAGTACAGATTTCTGCTGCGATAATCATTAACTGATGAGCGTAGCATCCGACTTCGACTGAAGCAGTAATTCTAGCAGAGCGAAGCAGATAAGAGTCTCTTCGTTTTACTCCATTAATACGCCATATTAGACAGTCTGGATTAGACTCTGTGTCTGGAATTTAGGCGAACTCTTCTGTATCTGGGCCTAACAGACAGCTGAGACCAGCTGTGTTATGTTTCTTCTCCTGCTAAAACATTACACATTCGCTGCGAAATGACTAATGACTAATCACTTTATTAGGAACACTTATACTCTTGCTCGTTTATGCAGTTATCCAATGAGCCAATCATGTGGGAGCATCAGCAGCAAGGTGCAAAAAATCATGTGGTCAAGAGCTTCAGTTTATGTTTGTAACAAACATCAGAACAAAGAAATCAGAAAACAGATCTCCGTGACTAAATGGTGCAATGGAGGTCAAAATAAAAATGGCCAACCTGGTTTAAGCTGCCAGAAAGGATATACAGCTATGCACATGATTGGGCACATCAGAATCAGGTTTTTAGTTGATCTCTCTAGAACCTGATGTGGTTTTCTTCTGTTGTATCAGATCTTCAATGTTTTGCGCATGCCAAATGCTTTTCCATTCACCGCAGCTGGTTGTAGTGGGACTGTAAGAGTTACTATATCCTTCCTGGAAGTCCAGACCGATCTGCCATTTTTCTCTGACCTCTCTAACCCAGTTGGCTTTTGCACCATTCTGTGTAAAGTGTAAAAATACCAAGAGATCTGCAGTTTCTGAAACACTCAAAAAAAAAAATAAAAAAAAACATCCCATATGGCAGCAACATTCATGCTACAGTTAAAATAAGACAGATCACCCATTTACTCCAACCTTATGTCTGTGATATGAACAATAAGAGAAGATCTTATCTCTATTCCTGTATGATTTTATGCACTGCGTTACTGCCGGATAATCATCTGAATATACATTCACATCACAAAATGAGCTCCAGAGACCAGCCGAGCTCCTGGCGGTAAAAAAAATTATAATAAAAATGCACCTTGTCTGGGAGCGGACCTTTAACAATATTGATGAGTAAACACAGCAGGGGTTGCTGCTATGACATTACCAAACAAATCGTAAGCAGAACAAGGAGGAAACAGGAATTCAGTGACAGAAGCCACACGTCCAAATTGCTTTTTGTCATTTTAATTTAACTGGAGCTCCATCATTCATGACCTTTGTGGTAAACTTGTAATCTTATCTGGCACTTGCATGGACTTCAGTCCATGGTCGTTTGGATTTCAAAGCCAGAACAAAATCAAGAATCAATCGGTTTGACACAAGGAATCCTTTTACATTGATTGTCTCAGGTTAGTAAAAAACAGAAGAGCTGGATCAGAAAATAAATTTAACAAAAAAATTATAACTCAAATCCATGTTATGTTGTAGTGGCTGACACGAGATGTGCTAACAAACACTACTGAGCCCATTAAATTAGGTCGTTTTATCTGCTGTACTGTTGCCATGTAGTAAAGTTATGCAGGAGATGATTTGCACTGAGTCAGGTAAGGAGGAGGCTAATCTATTTAGCTAGCACTAGGCGAGCACAGGCGTCTTAAGCAGTAAACCTTAAACTTTCCTGTACCTCAAAATGCAATAAATCTGCTAAATTCCCGGTTAGTTAACTACATGTCCGTCACAGTTTCGCCGCCATGACCTCATTACTACTTGAGATAGCTTGCTAGCTAACTTAGCTAATACATGGTATTTATTATGGCGTAGTTTGAGTCTAGGTTACTGCTTTGCTAGCTCGTGTTTACTGACATCCGCAGTTAGACTGCTCGCGTGAATCAGAGAATTAGCTGTCACTGGCAGCTCTAACTCGAGAAAGAAGAGAAACGCCACAGCTAGCTTAGTGTAACCTGTTCTGTTACAAGTTAGCTTTAAAAAAAAACGGACCAAACACTCGCATGTTCTCTACCCGGGTATTAGCTAACAGGCGGTCAGGACTCAGCGTGTCGCGGTCAACAAGTCAACCTGTGTAAGTAGCCAACAGCTCAACTGGCTAAACTGCTCGCTAGTCGGCTAATCATATCCTCCTCCTCCTCCTCCTCCTCCTTATCATTATTCTTTCCACACAGGCGGCGAGTTTGACCAGTCAGACCAACACCACTTACCTGTTCAGTAAAATTAGCAGAGTTCGGCCTATCCGTATTCACAATCACAAGCGGAGAGAAATCACACCGGATATATAAGTTCCAAATATATGCGTCGATTTCTAAAATGTAACGTCCGTCAGAGGAAAGTAATCCTACACCGCCCGTTTCACCTGCCTGTCTCGGTACACTGCCGCTGGTAGCCCGGTTCAACCAAACCTCGCCCTTCCTTAGCAACGCCCCGCCCTCATCTACATACCGGACTCAGGGAAAAACGACACGCCCTGTTATCTAGTCCCGCCCTAGGCATGGGCTGTTTAAAAGTTAATTCCTCCTTCATCCCTTCATCCACGTACCGACCAGAGCTCTAGCCCCACCCACATGTAAATCTGGGCTGCACTATGAATGTCCCGCTCATTCTGATGCCCCGCCCCTTCATTTACGTCCTAAATCTATAAAAAAGTATGTCAGGCGATTAAAGTCAAATATGTTTTGATTTTTATATTGGCGTACTAAAGAGAACTGGAAAATTAAAAACGCACGTGTAATTAATCATTTACCTGGCAAACTGTTATATACACAGTTTTTCTTACTGTGTGTACTGTATATGACAGGAGATGCAGAGATTGGCAAGAAACATGCATGCTGTGGCAGACTGAGCCTTTGTAGTTTCTAGACTGGATCATAAAGTTAGACCCTTTATACAATTATATACTGATAGACTCAAAATTCTCTGAAGCACTTGAAAATACTGAAAATGTATGATATGTAAACACACTGTTCCACTGAGCAGGAGAATAGGGGCGGACAAGGTTACACACACACACACACACACACACACACACTCTAAAACCCTTTTAAGTGTTAAGAAAAATAGTCAGCTATTTTTCATAGCATTATGTTGTTGTTTTTCTTTCTTTCTTTTTTTTTTTACATATAGTTCTTTTTAAATAAACCACACTTGGTCTTGTTAAAGTGGACCCCAAAAAAATTTACCCTCAAGTTTTAGTTCTCTTTCTGGAAATTTCTGCATTGATGAGCTCTCAGGAATTTTTTTAAATTAATTTCATTTAAAATTACTCCTCTACATGATGCTACAATTTGGCTAAAATCCCACGATTTGTCAGGGAAAACTAATTTCAGGGGAAACACCAGAATCAGACCGAGAATCAAGCATCGAATTCAACTTCTGCTTCATGCCACATAACACGAGCTTGGGTCATATGAGTATTACACACACAAACTATATATTAAGAGTATTACTGTCTCTGCTAGTGACACACTATAATTATTATTGTTGCCTAACAGCTTAAGCTCTTTATAGTTGCTATGCATCTTACAGTGACTCTCAAATTCTTTTGTAAAGTGTACGGAGACAACATTGTTTCCGCAATACACGAATTAAGCAGCCACAAACAATCATTTAAACATCTGAGTACCTTTTGCTTGTGAAAACCTTAAAATAGGACCAAGTTCATTTACTGTGTTTACACATGTACAACACCTGGACTTTCATGACTTAACACTGAAACTGTGTGAATTGTAAGCTTGGACTTGGTTCTTTTAAGGGTCCAGTGCTAGCCGGGCTTTGATGAGTCAGACTGCAAAACATGCAAAGTGTTTTGGAGACAGACAGTAGTGTTCCAAATTTAGCATCATGTCTTGCATTCGAGCCCCGGACAGACACACACACACACACACACACACACACACACACACACACACAAACAGCTGGAGATCCATTTGATCCATAGATCACAACGACCTCTGAGGTGATCTTTAAATACCAATGTGTCAACTGCCCACTATGACGAAGTGCCATGAATCATGGGATGTAATTTTGTTATTTTTTGTTTCACAGGCAGATGTTTACTGAGCATATTGTAAACTTTAGAGAACGACTGGGGTATAGAAGAAGATAAGAATAAGTGGTAAAGCTTAAGATGTACCACAGTTGTCACAAATCCATTTGAAAGCAGACACCATTAGTGTTTTTTTCACATTTGAAAAATATAATGAAAAATTCATAGCGGAGAACTGTAAGACACCGCTGAGGTTTACAAATTTATCTCTTTATTAAGTGCCTGAATGCACTTTCGACAAAACATTCCGAAGTATTTCTTATACGTCTTAAAATGTTGCAGCATGGAATGTGAATCTGCTGATGTGACTTTGATGTTTGAGCTCAGTTAAAAGTTAAATCAGTCTTCTATTTTTGATGATAGCTTTCCACCTAGTGGTCAAATACGAAACTGCACTGAAACAAATCAATTAGAGAGCACATTAAGGCAAAATGCAAATGTAATAATTATAAAAGATACCAATAACCTCATAAGTAACCAAGGTCTCCAGGTTCTATCTAGTATAACATACTAAATAAAATAAAAAAGAAAGCCATGTTTTACCTAACTAAGTCAGATTATGGCTGAAGATTATGCATTATTACATATAATAATAATAACAATAATAACAATAATAATACTAGTACTTGCTGATCCTTTACAGCATAAATAAAGATGATTTTTCTGGGCTAAAGACTTTATTTTTTTCAACTCACAACAATGCTCATGTTGTTCATGATTGCAAAAAACAAGTTTAAATATTTACAAAAATGTCAAACAAACATACAAACAAACAAAAACAGGGTCTTTGGATGTGACATCACACATGTCTTTTTGTGGTGCTTCACAGTAGCATGCAGAACTGTAAATAGGTTTTAAGAACTTGTGAGTTATCTAACATTAAACTAAACGAATTGGTTAGCCTGGATTTATACAAATCATTACTTTCAAATTCTGCTACATTCACATGTCAACTCTCAGATGTTTCAACTCTGCAGAGCTTGCTTTCCTTTGTTATGTTCTGCAATTTAGAGATCAGGAATCCAAACAATGTCACTGACCATAGATCAAAGATCGCAAAGCATCAATGCTACGCTACAACCTGCTGGACCAGGCAAAGTCGGTGAAGCTTGTTTTGCAAAAACTGCTTAAGCACAGATCTTAAATTAAAAAGAGAAAGAAAAATAAACAAAGAAAATCGACAACGTCTTTTTAAAGCATGTACACTAGATGCATTATATTTTAAGAATTTCATTTAGGCGTCAACTGATCAAAATGTATAAACATTTAATAATGCTGCTTTAGGAGAAACACTGACTTTAATAATGAGCTTTAGGAAATCACCTACATGAGGCAATGATATTGTACAGGCGGGGGCTCAGTGGCTGTTCTCAAAGGCAGTAAAAGGCATAAATATACATAACTAGTCTTTCCCTTTGAGTACTTAAGCAAAACATTAGGAAAAATAATTTTACAACCTTCTCCTGTAAGCCACAGACAATCTGAGTAAGTTGTAAACCTCAACCAGGTCCAAATATGACTAAATAGAAGAAGCCTGCAAAGATGAAATTCTCTATTTGAGACTGAAAAGGATGTAAAGGTGCTGAAATGGTTTTTAGACGCAGCCATGGTTTACTCGTCTCAAAGCAGCACCTTTAAATTAATCAGCGTGCAGACATGTTCCTCTTGGCTCTAAAGCACAGCAAGCTTCGATGACCTTCCTAAAAATCCTTCCCTCTCGCTCGCCTTTTCCCTGCCGGCTCAAAGTCAGGTGACCAGCTGAGGCTCCCAGGATTGGCTGGCCATCTGTGGGCGGCACTGCACGATAACTGGGGGGCCGGCTGGGGGCTGGCTGTCCAAACACAAACCGCTGACCAAGTGCTGCAGTGCAGGACCTCTAGGCTTCCATCTCTGTTGGACAGAAATATAATAAAACTCATACTGGTTAGTCATGAAACTATACAGAGATTAACGTCATTGCATGAAGCTGGAAAATATTGCATGCTTCATAAAATAAAATGAGATCATCTACTCCGAGCAATTTACAATTTTATAACCATCGTGTTACTGCAATAAAACCTGAGGGTAGGAGGGAAAGGTAAGGTGAGTGTTTAGTGTGTTGTTTGTACCAAAGTACAAATGTTGTCATTTCCTGTGTTTAAAAGTGTGTGAGTGTGTGTGTGTGTGTGTGTGTTGGTTTCTTGGCAGCTACCTGACACAGCAGGTTTTGGTTAAGCTGAGGAATTAAATCTATAGAGAGAAAAAAACATTGCTCTGCAATCAAAAGGTTGATTGGCTTGAGGAAAAAAAATGAATGCCTCAAATGGTAACAACACACTTTTAATTAATATTGACAGCAACTTTCAATTTCTCTTGGATCTGCTGCTCAGTTCACAATCACAGACCTTTGGTTCTGTTGATTTTACCATAAACATGACTAAAGGGAGCTAAAACAGAAATCTTTTCATTTAGATTCATATAAAGGAACAGGTAAAATGAAATCAAGGCATAATAAAGCTTTACATTTAAAATGGTCAACTCTTTTAGGTGCAGTTAGAAAAAAAGAAAATCTGGCAGGTTATTTATGTACAGTAATTCTGCGGAGTTTTCTTGTCCCTGTTTCCAACACATTCAAGTGGAATGTCTGCTCTGTATAGGAAATGTAGATCCAGATAAAATATATATGGTGAATATCATGAACATTTCAATTTATTCACACACACACACGCACACACACACACACACACACACACAAACACACACAGACACACACACACATATATATATATATACAAATTTTTAATATTAGGTAAGAACAACAAGAAAAGTATTGCAAGAACAGTATTGTACAGTATTGTTAAGTGCATTTGCAAAATCCATCAAGCACGATGATGAAACTAACATTAATGAAGACCATCCCAGGAAAGCAAGACCAAAACTTACCTCTGCTACAGAGAAGTTCATTTACCAGCCTCAGAAATCACCAATTTACAGCACCTCAGATTAGAGCCGTTTAATAAAGGCTTTATATATAGAGCATACGTAGGAGATTATTGCATATTGTGGATGCCTTCAGCATTGTTTTACAATAAAAATCAGGAAAAAACATGAAATTAGAAGGTGAAGGAAAAGAAAAACCTATTAATAAATATAAATATTATCAATATTTGAATACAAAATTATATATATATATATATATATATATATATATATATATATATATGTTATGATAATTATATAATAATATTATTAATATTATATTAATATGATATACATCATACTATTTTTCTTTTTAAAAAATTATTTTCTTTTTTTCCTTAAGTATGTATAAGTTTTTGGCTGACCCGTATATATAATATATATAGGGTATGTTGTAAAATCTAATGGGTAGAAGGGCGTCATTAGGATACATTTACATTGTTTATAACTTGTACTATAAAATGTACTACTGCAGAGTTGTTTCACATTCCCTGAGGTCTCAAAACAAAACATATTTCTTGCTTTTAATAAAGCAATTTTTTTTTTTTTTTTTTTTTTTTTTTTTAATCCTTTATTTTAGTGTTTTGCATTTTTACAAAACAAACAAGACAACAATAACAAAATAATAATAATAATAATAAAATATATATATAATAATAATAACAATAATAATAAAAAAAAAATGTAATAACCTATGACAGAACAACAGAACACAGAGGGAAAAATGCATACAAAGGCTAATTATAATTTAACTAGTCAGATAATGCATAAGCAGGATACAAATTCGTAAATGTTATAGAGTCACTTAGTCCTGTGTATGTACACTGAAATAAAATGAAAACAATTATTTACAGTACAAAAATAGAAAATAAAATAAAAATAATAAGCAATTATCCTGCATTATCTTGACTTATTGGCTGTCAAATAATACTTTAGGCACCATTCTAAATACATTGTTAATGGGTTCTGTTCTCACTCCATTATTAATAACTCGTCATCAACAAGGGTCATTGACTATACATGCATTACATCAATTACCTTCAGATATTCTAAAATCTGGCCCCATGTTTTGTCAAATACTTCAGATTTGTCATTATTATTATTATTATTGATGTACCTCAACCTCTCCAAAACAAGCATATTTACAAGATCTGTCCCCCACATTTCGAACTTGGGTGCAAATTCACTTTTCCACATTCTTAAAATCACCCTCTTGGCAATTGTCATACCGAATAATATAGCTCGTCTTTCATATTTATAAAGTATGTCTAAATTACTAAATATCCCTATTATAGCTAAAAGTGGACATGGTTTAATATTCTTTTTGAATGCTTTAGAGAAACAATCAAATATGTTTTCCCAATATTCCTGTAGTTTAGGGCACAACCATATTATGTGAGTTAGTGATCCCTCTGCTACTTTACACCTGTTACAAAATGGAGATACCTCTGGAAAAATGCTGTGCAACTTTACCTTAGATAAGTATAACCTATGCAAGGTTTGAAACTGAATTAAATTATGCCTTACGTTAATTGAACAAGTATGTATATTCTCAAGGCCTTCTTTCCAGCTGTCTGAATCAATCTCTACACCTAATTCTATCTCCCAGGCCTGCTTAATTTTGGCTTCATCTACTACTTCATGTTTTAACAGAATACTATAGAAATATGACACAGCCCCTCGATTTAAAGGATTAAACATATTAATTTGTTCAAGCACATTGTGTTCTGTCATCACATTAAAATTTGACATCTGTTTTTTTACAAAGTCTCTAACTTGTAAGTATCTAAAAAATTCAGAGATCTTAATGTTAAAGGTTTTTTTTAATTGCTCAAATGAGGCAAATGTCCCATCTATATACAGATCTTTTATTCTTTTAATGCCTTTCCTCTCCCATTGCGTAAAACCTGAGTCAAGAAAACCAGGGGTAAAGGCATGATTCTGACATATAGGACTATCTAAGTACATGTCGGGAGCCTTCAAATAGGCTTTAATCTGTTTCCAGATTTTCAGCTCATTTTTTATAACAAAATGATTATCATATAAGGTTGGGTCAATCCTAATAGGACTATTAAGAAGAGCAGCAAGAGATGTCCTATTGCAAAATTCTTGCTCCATTCTAAGCCAAGACGGATCTTTATCTGGATCAGAAGCCTTCTTTTTCCACCATGCAAAAATATTTAAGTTAGCTGCCCAGTAGTAATATTTGAACTGTGGCAGGCCAAACCCTCCCTCCTTTTTAGTTTTGCATAAATGCTTCTTTGATATTCTCACATTTTTATAATTCCACAAAAAGGGTACAATTATCATGTCCAGTTGCTTGAAAAAACTTTGTGGGATAAAACAAGGGAGTGACTGAAAGAAGTACAAAAATCGTGGAAGTACTATCATCTTTACTGAGTTAATTCTTCCTGCCATTGACATGGGCAGTGTTCTCCAAAATTCAATATTTTTTTTTAGCTGATCTAACATTCGTTGCCAATTTGTCGTAAGCAGATATTTGGGTTCTTTAGTAATTGTAACTCCAAGATATACAAATGAATTATATGCTATTTTAAAAGGTGTGGATTTCAGAAATTGTGGGTCAAATTTAGCTACAATGGGCATTAATTCACTCTTCTCCCAGTTAATTGTAAAGCCAGAGAATGTCCCAAATGTTTTAATTAAAGACAAAACCGCAGGAACCGACTTTTGAGGATTAGAAATATATAATAGGATGTCATCAGCATACAATGAAATATAATGAGGGAGACCCTTAATATTTACAGGATAAATCTCAGAATGTTGCCTAATACTTACTGCTAACGGTTCAATGAGGACTGCAAACAAAAAAGGCGATAGTGGACATCCTTGACGCGTTCCTCTACATATCTTAAAGGGAGAAGATACATCTTGGTTTGTGATTACAGATGCAACTGGATGAGCATATATAATATCAATCCAGCTCCTAAAGACTGGTCCAAAGCCAAACGCTTCTATGACAGACCTCATATACTTCCATTCCACTTGGTCAAAGGCACGCTGTGCATCAAGAGAGATAACGACTGTATCTGTGCTGTGCTTGGCGTATAAAATGTTAAAAAGACGACGCAAATTAAAATGCATATATCGCCCAGGCATAAACCCTGTTTGGTCCGGGTGTATAATAGAGCAAATATGACTTTTCAAACGATTCGCCAGTATTTTCCCGATAAGTTTTGTTTCTATTGGAATCAAAGAAATGGGACGGTAAGATGCCGCTGATTGAGGATCCCGCCCTGGTTTAGGAATTAAAGTTATATTGGCTCTATATAAAGTAGGAGGAAATTCAAAATGATCAGCACTATGTTTATACATGCGTAAAAGAAGGGGGGAAATTATGTCACTAAATTTCTTTAAAAATTCAATTGTAAATCCATCTGGACCAGGAGATTTATTATTTGGAAAAGAATAAATGGCTCCGTTTATCTCTTTAAGGCTTATGTCTGCATCTAAGTGTTTAACTGCATCTTCTTTTAATTTGGGAAGATTCAAGTTAGCTAAAAAATTTATTACAGTATTTGCAGTTGCATTGTCCTGAGAGCGGTATACGTCTTCATAAAATTTAGCAAAGCATTTATTTATATCTGTTGGATTACTTATGAGACTGCCACTATTGGATCTAATTGAATGAATAGCACGAGATGCTTGGGCCTGTCTCAGCTGACGAGCAAGCAACTTTTGCGGCTTATCTCCTAATTCAAAATATTTTTGTTTAACTTGATTGAGCATTTTTAAAACATTTTTAGACATAAGCACATTATATTCATATTTTAATTTTACAATTTTGTTAAGTGCTTCCGAATTTTGTGTATCTCTATATTCCTGCTCCAACTGTACTAACATGTCTTCAATTTTCTGCAGTTGACCTTTTTCACGTTTTCTTTCTGCTGCCTCGTATGCTATTATGTTTCCTCTCAATACAGCTTTCATAGTTTCCCATAATGTTGCATCACCAACATCACCTTTGTCATTAGTAGAAATAAAAAATTCTATCTTCTCCCTAAGATAATCACAGAAGCGCGTATCTTTTAATAAATTGTTATTCATTCGCCATGTGTATTCTCCCTTAATTACGCCTAATTTTAAATCCAATGAATGTGGGGAATGATCCGATATTAACACATTATGGTACTTTGAAGCAACAGCCATAGATATTAATTTGGAGTCAATTAAAAAATAATCAATTCTTGAATAAGATTTATGCACAGATGAAAAAAAAGAGTAGTCTCTGTCAGAGGGATGAAGTACTCTCCAAATGTCTACTATACTGAGATTTTTTATATAATTATTAATAGTTGTACAAGACTTTGATATATTTAACTGACTTGGCTGTCTGTCTAGAATTGGATCTAAGACACAATTAAAGTCACCTCCAACAATTATATTTGTGTCTTGTAAATTTGGAATAGCTTCAATTACTTTAGTAAAAAATCCTGGATCGTCAAAATTTGGACCATATAGGTTAACAAGTGTAACTGGAATCTGGTTAATTATCCCTTGAACCATAATGTATCTTCCGTTTTGATCTGAAATCGTTTTTTCATGTATAAATGGAAAATTCTTTCTAATAAGGATGGCGACACCTCTAGCTTTTGTTGAAAAATTAGATTGATATACTTGGGAGGCCCAGGCTGGCCGAAGGCATCTTTGTGCGTTTTTCTTTAAATGTGTTTCCTGGAGAAAATGTATATCTGCTTTAAATGTCTTTAAATGTGCAAATACTTTCCCCCTTTTTAATGGGCTGTTTAACCCCCGTACATTCCAACTTAAGAATCTAACCAACCCCTCAGATGAGTTACTCATAGTTATAACCATTGAACAAATGCTTTTGATAAAGTGCCCTCAGAACAACTCAGATTATACAGCGACATAGTTTACGCTAGCCAACATAATAATTAATGCATAGTCCCTCTTAAAACTCCAACATTCCCCCGCACTCCCAACAAGTCCATGACTCCGCTCTTTTTCACTTAAACCTAACATTAAAGTACTATCAATGTAGGTTTCCATCTCGCGACGCTAATCCAACGAAGCAGAAACAACAAAAAATAAAAATAAAACATGCTTCTTCTAACCTCCCTCTGAACTATTTTTAAAATATCATATTGAAAAACATAAACTCTCACCCCAGTATCTGGAACAAATCAGTCTGATAATATGTAAAGGTTCAGTTTGTCATTCTTCTGCATTCTGCATCATCCAAAAAACTGAACCCATCAATGATTCAAAACTTCAAATTTTTAAGATTCTTGACTGCCGCCGGACCATTCCACCACCTTGTCGCTCAGAAACTCGTTTGCCGCATCTGGAGCCTCGAACGTTGCGGTGGTGTCACCCACGGTTACGATGAATCTTGCCGGAAAAAGAAAGCCACATCGTATCTTCATCGCTCTACATTTCTCTCTAATGTTGTTGAACACCTGCCGTTTTTTTAGGGTATCCGTTGTCAGGTCTGGGTAAATTGATACCCTCGCCCCCATGTAGATCAGCGGTTGGTTCTGCCTGGCTAAACGCAAGACGAGCTCTTTCGTTTGATAGTAATGAAGCCTGGCAATGATTGCTCTTGGTCTGCCATTAGTCGCCGGTTTTAAACTGCGGTGCGCCCGATCCACCCGTACCGGTGTTTGAAAATTATCCTCTCCCAAAAGCTTTGGAAGCAGCGCCTCAACAAACCTGGTTGGCTGTCCCTGCTCCACTTTTTCTTTTATACCCACTATCCGAATGTTTTGGCGACGAGATCTTGATTCCAAGTCATCCAATTTTACGTACATTTGTGCCGACTCCGCAGTCAACTTTGAACACAACTGCTCCAAGGCCTCAATTCGCTTATCGTGTGCATTCACCGCTTGTTCGATTCCTTCCACTCGCACAACAACTTCTTCTACTTTATTTTTCAGTGTGGAAAGTGAAGTTGAAACATCATTAAACCTCTTGTCCATATTGGCGCTGAGAGTGTTGATAGCGCCCATGATATCCTCATTACTAACTAGTACCATGTGGGAGCTAATGCTAGCTACCCCTTTAGCGCCCTCGCTCGCTTTCGTCGTTGCTTCTTCCTCCTCTGCGACTTTATCGCCTTTTTTATTTTTATTTGGCTTTGTCATTGTCCACTGAACTATGCGCGACTGAATTCTTATTGTTTTTCACAAATAAAATGATATGGGTGAGAAAATTAGGATAGGTCAGATAGAGCTCAAGAGAATGCGTCTACTCCATATCGCGCCACCGGAAGTCCTCTCATCCAATAAAGCAATTTTTAAGTAAGCCTCAAATACATCTTTACAGTTTGTAGTTAAGCCACATCTTTCTACATCCCAGTGTAAAGCACAGTAATCACTTACAGATCCGCAGTAAAGGAATGTGTCAGGTCGGAGTGTGTGAGAGAGTAAAAGAGATCAGCACTGTGCAATGAACTGAAGAGTGATGGATGAGGTTCCATTTGATTAGTTGAGAATTATTAGGACAGAGAAAAGACAGTAGTTAATGATGTGAAACTGAGTGATGATCCATGCACAAAGTGGAGTTATTTCCTTTTCTTTGGTAAGGACATTAATAATTTAGCTGTTTTTGCACAGCTTTTGGAACCATACAAGGAAAAAGGTAGATTTATTCCCATGACAGTACAAATAAAAGTGATATTGTTTGTCTGTGAGGTTACACTGTCTATTATAGATAACATATTTTAATTAAACTTTTGTACGGCGAAAACGTCTTGTTTAATGCGAGAACAGCCAGATAACTGGTTTAAGCTCACAGAAAGACTACGGTAAGTCAAATAAATGCTCTTTGCAAGCATGGTAAGCAGAAAAGCATTTCAGAGAGCAGAATAAGTCTAATCCTGAAGCAGATCCTCAGCCAGGTTGAGAAACAATGAGGCCACAGTGGGCGAAGGGTCATTGAAACCGGACAGCTGAAGATACAAAACGCTGTATCGTATTGAGACGCGTCATAACCATAGCCATCATACACATCCTGCACCCTGTCTTATAATGTGCACCAAGCCATAACTCCTAAGAAGCCTTAATGTCAGCTTTCATCAACATAACCCTGATCTGAACGACTCTGAGCACAAGATGCAACCACATTCACTGAAAATAAAGGCCACAGATGCATACACTCTAACTCGTTTTGCGCCAAACTTTAATTACATAAATCAGCTTCGGATGAGTTCCAGGTCCTGCTGGATTGGAAAGAAAAAAAAAAATCACCCCTGTGATTGACTGCCAAAAGTTCTTTGCTGATTTGCAGACACTAAGTTCCATGATAACATACACGACATCAGTAATGCAGATATGTCATTTTTCATCCTTCATGCTTTCAGCCGAATACAAACAAGGGTTTACATTTTAAACCAAACACTTTGAACTGGGAGCAAAAATGTCCCCAGATAGGAAATGGCTAATGACAATACAAACTATTGTTTCTTTCACGGATCCCTAGTTGCTAAGCAACACAGACCACCTTTGTGTCTTGACTCGAGTGCTACAGCTTCTATTGCTGATGTGTTTATGCCGAAAGCAACTGAGCAACAGAAACACTACACTGATATAGCTCTGATACACTTTAATAGAATAGTGAAACATCAGTCCACAAAAGATTAATCATGAAGAAACAGTCAAACTAACAGACTTAAAACATTCTCTACCAAAGAGTAAAAGTAATAACTAAAATATATTGTGCATTTTAATTAGTGTTCTATGTGTATGCATTTTAGTTTGCATTACTGTTCATGAAAGTGTCCCTGATGTTCATGTCCTCACCTGTCTGGACTCTTTAGGGCTGCAGGGCTCCAGTCTGACCTTTGACCCAGGGGAGTACGCTGTGATAGTCAAACACAGGTCGTGTTGGCGGATCTGTGGCTCAACCAGCATCCATTTCTAAACAAAAAAACAAGACAATGAAAAAGAGATTTAAAATATATATATATATTTCATATTACCTTTAGGGTTACAATTGGTGGATACACGCATTTGGTTCTTTCCCAAACTCGTGTCACAACGTTAGAAGCGGACAATTGTCTAGAATATGATTAGAACTAAGAGTCTCTCTGCCTTGTGCACAAAGTGAGCTCCAAAGTCACAGTGACCTGACCTCACTAGGGCTGAATGGGCAGAAGAGTGAAGGTCATTATAACAGCAAAGGCGGGATGTTCAAAAATCACATATAGATGTAGTGTTAAGTGTATGTAGTGTAATGTAGTGGTTAAGTGTCCACAAACTTTTGGCCAGGGATTTTTTTTTTACTTGGTAATTATTAGCAACAATACTCTGAACACTGTAAGAACTGATGCATACAGCTGGGTTTCAGATAAAATGGACCTTTTTAAGTCTGAATGGAACTTTAAATTATAATTATTCAAAAATATACGTCATTCTAATATTTCTGTTGTCCCTGTAAGTGTTTATGGAACGAAAATACATATTAATGAATTTAAATATATCTTGGTTTAACATTTTGTGGCAGCATGCATGCCTATTTTTGCCCACACAGAACCAAGAGGGGATGAAAACTTTGCACTCAACTGTGCTGTGATAAAATTATGACACGCACATACAGATACACATTGATCAGCCATTACAATAAAATCACCCGCCTAATATTGTGTAGGTCCCTTTGTGTCTTGTGTCACACAACCAACTCTGAACCATCAAGGCATGGACTTCATCAGACCTCTGAAAGTATATTGTGATTTCTGGCACCAAGGTGTTAGCAGCAAAACATATAAATCCTGTAAGTCTAAACTTGTTGGCCAAGCACATCCCACCAATGCTCAATGTTCCTCAAGCAATTACTGAATGATTTTGCAGAAAGAGGCCACTCCCCTCAGGGATTACTTGGTCTACGTAGTAATCCCTTTACGCGATTACGCGACCCTAAAACATTTTTTGGAAGATGTTACATGTGAAATGTACCATCAACATGAATGCCAGGACCCAGGAGTTTTCAGCATTACATTGCCCAGAACACACTGTCTTATTCTCACAGTGCATCCATGGTGGAGCCATCTATTGCATGGGTAAAAGAGATACACAGACACAGCCACCCACATGATGATAAAAAAAACACACCAGAAGACATGCCATTAGAGTTTGTCTAACCCAGCTTTTTAGTTATCACCATTCGCTCCTTGTTGAAGTCTATAATATTCATATGCTTGCCCAATTTCCTGCTTCACATCTTCTCAACTTAGAGATCTGACTGTTCACACCGAGCAGCCGTGAAATCCACACCAACACAAGCTAAACTGAACCACACTGATTAGCAACTATACACATCACTACAGTAAACTGGTGACAGGATCATGGGGATCCAAGGCTCACACATGGCCACGGGGGACCAGAGGCCAGTCCATCTCAGCTGATCCCTCAAAAAGGCCAATGCAGTGCAACTTATTGAAAAAAACTAATCGACAGTCATGACAGAAATTCACCATGAGACCTCTACTTACAGGACACTGTAGGCAAACAGCCCCAGGCCGCCAAACTCCTAAGATCCCAATTCGATTAAGCAGCCATGTGATCGCCAGACAAACAGGTCCACACTGCACCCTTCACCCTGCAACCCACAGTACCCAACAGATCTGCTTATAGCTTCCTTATGCTGGAATCTACACAAAACTAAGCATAATGTTTTGTGTTCTTATGTAATGGCAGATCAGTGTGTGCTTGTGTGTGTACGTGTTTTATCAATTTATTATTCAGATTGTGCTATATCTATACATGAAGCTCTTTTTAAAGCTACAGTTTTTGTATTAAAAATAAAAATTCCTTTGCTGGTTAGCACTGTCGCCTTGCATTTTCAGGGTCCTGGTTCGAATCTGAGCCAGGCTCGCTTCCCATCTCTGTGGGCACAGAGTTTGTATTCTCCCCGTGCTTGGTGGGTTTCTCCGGGTACTCCGGTTTCCTCCCAGTCATGCAATTTAGGCTAATTGGCGTTCCCAAATTGCACGTAGCGTGAGTGAGTGTATGTGTGTGTGCCCTGTGATGGATTGGCACCCTGTCCAGAGTGTGTAACCCGCCTCGTGCCCTAAGCCTCCTGGGATATGCTCCAGGTCCCCGCGACCCTGAATACAGAATAAAGCGGTACAGACAATGAGTGAAGTTTCCCTTGCATATACAGACATGGACACACACCTGTGAGGCAGGTATACTTGAGCCGCTCTTGCACTCAGCCAGACCCAGACTGTCTCTGTTGTAGCTTTCTAGGCAGAGTCCACTCTGTTTCAGCAGACTATATGTGCCCTTCTGCTCCGGAATCCTAACAAACACAAAATGACAAAAACTTTAAAAAAAATGTTTTTTATCAAATGCATCCGCTAGTCTACTAAATATTATTCTAATTTTAAAAGGAATATGACCAGGTATTTGAGACTGACTTGAGCTCAGGATACACATTTTCCAGATACCAGTGGAAAGATTTACAGCTCAGCTTCCTCCTCAGATCCAGTCGATCAGCGATACTGAAAAGAAATGAAGAAAATGGTATGGGCCAAACAAACAAAGATTTTCCAAAGTAAAACAATGTGTACACAATAATAAACCATGACTAACCGTACCAAAAACAAAAAATTATAAATGCCTGACCTCCCAAAGGCCTTTCCCTGAGCAGATGGTCTTGCAGAATAATAATACTGCTTATAGTCATCCATCCACACTTCCGCAGCTCGCCGTGTATTCCTAATGCACACAAACACACGCAGGAATTTAACACTGAAAAATAAAGTCTCTGTACATATTATCACTGAGAACAGGATTGTGCTCACTTTATATAGGTGAGAGCATTGCCTTCTGGGAAGTCGTAAGGGTGGCGTTTCCTGAAAACGTGCCCTACGCGACTGCAGGGTAAAATCTCCAGACTGCCTCCACACATCCATACCCGGAACGACAGCTCTGTAAGAGCCGAAGAGGAAGAAATGGTGAGGACACGAGTCACAGAATTAGGGACGGAGAAGTAAAATGTGGGCGAATCCTAAATGAACTGTGGTGTGATGATAAAGGTTAATTAGAAGATATATAAACCAAAGTCTGCTCATTATTTGAATCGCCTTTAATAATGTCTTTAATGTACTATAAGTACTATTCATACACGTTGTGACTCAGTGAGATAATGCCCCAGCAGTTATTCTTTTTTTTACTAGGTGATTTACTGTACGGTAATAGGGAGTAAAGCTATGTCTGGCAATGCGTAGTGGTTAAGTTCAACAGAGTATTATTTGAAGCAAAGTTCAAGCATGGATAACAGCTACTGCATTAGAGTTAGAGTACAGGAATGTGTCTGTGGGGAGAACAAACAGAGGACAGAGATCAGTCATGATGGACGGAATAGGCAGAACGGTGATAATAAAAGTAAAATTATCCACTGAGGATAAAGCATAACAAAAATAAAGAACATACTATATAGTATACAGTACATTCAAAGAGTAGATTCATCAGGGTAGGTGAACAATAAATGTCTTGAAGACAAGAGAATAAACTACAGCCTATAGTCCTATAATTCCTCCACACAATGCTTTCTGCATGGTACTCCCTTGCAGTACAATACTAAGATACAATAAATAAAATGAACATTATTCGTTTACATACAGATCCTAGAACAGTTGTACTGTATATGACCCAAACTCTCTACTCTTCATACGATTTAGCTATTCCTTCAAATGATTCAGTAATATAAAGGTATTCAGTAGAAACAAAATGCACTGAAGAGTTCAAGCCTTGATCTACCAGTCGGTTCTGGGAGATTTAAAGGTTAGGATCAGTGGAGATGACTAAAATATGATTATTTATCTTCTGATCATAAATTAGTACTGAGGTTAGTAGAGAATGTATCTACTTGGGAATAACTGCATCACATTTTGGAAACATTCATACAAATATGTTTGAGATTCAGCCAGTAGAGGTCTCTAAACACACACACACACACACACACACACACACCCAAGCACACACACACACACACACACAGAGATCTGCATTGTGTTTATCCATTCTGGCACAAGCCAGCTTCAAAAGACTAAAAAGAACGGTTGCATATTTTGCGACATCTGAAGTTCCAATAAATTTAACATTGTCTTGACAGTGAGATGATTAACTGAAAACTGAAATATCCCCTTAGACAAGTCATCAAGCAACAGAGAGATGACACACCACTTCCAGATGTACCTCTCTTCAAATACAGATGAAGAATAATTTAAAATACAGATATACTGTAAAAATGATATTTAAAAAACACACTTCACATCCTCATAAAACATAGAACTGTATCATACTTTATATGATTGAATAATATGTTCACTCTACAGACATAAGAACAGCAGGCAGAACATGAGAACATGAGCATGTGCTACAGGTAACGGCTCCTGGAAACACTTCTTAGCAATCGCAAAGCAGAACAAATATTTTCTTGTCCTTTAGTACAGTCATAACAGTAGTGTCCCAATTCCCCAAAATTGTATATCGTTTTTCTGTAATAGCATAAAAAATAAGTCGTATATAGTGTACTGTCACGAATGTTATTTCTCGCTGTGTGCCTTGGATCAGAGTGTGATTGCTGATTTCACGTTGGTTTATATTGCTAGGTTTGCCTCTGCTTCTGTTCTATGATTAGTTTACTTTGCATCCAGATGTGTTGTGTTCAGTCCACTATCCGTCTGTGTTTATATCCTGTGTTGTGTGCATGTCTCATAGAGAAGTATTATTGTGCATTTGTGTCATTTGTTTGTTTTCAAGGTTTCCATGCGCTATGTCTCCTGGTTGATTTCTGAATATGAATTATCCCTGTGTAATATTGTCTTTTTGACTATGCTCTTGGCATTGACAATTGTTACCGACTTTAATTATTATGGATTTGAGTTTTCAACCTGCCCAAAATTTTCTCTCACTCATCTTCTATACCGCTTTATCCTGTATTCAGGGTTGCGGGGGCCTGGAGCCTATCTCAGGAGGCTTAGGGCACGAGGCAGGGTACACCCTGGACATGGTGCCAATCCATCACAGGGCACACACACTTACACACACTCATTCACACACTATGGGCAATTTGGGAACGCCAATTAGCATAATCTACATATCTTTGGACTGTGGGAGGAAACCGGAGTACCCGGAGGAAACCCATTAAGCACGGGGAGAACATGCAAACTCCATGCACACAGAGACGGCGACAGTGCTAACCACTACACCACCGTGCCACCTCTGCCAAAGGTGCTAAACATATTTTTTTTCTCCCTCTATTACTCTCTAGACTCAGCACTAAATAAACTTACCAAAGTTTTCACCACCCCAGATATCCATGTGAGTGTCATACTGGCCCAGGTGATTGAACCAACTCTTGTCCATAACAAAAATTCCACCAGCAATCACTGGAGTCCTATAAAAATAAGAGGAGAAAAAGAGTAAGAAAATTACTTTCTTACGCTTCAGTGTGTAAACAACACTCAAGCTGCACTCTTGTTTTCTAACAAACAGGCATATGAAGAAACTGCGGAATGAAATAACCACACAAACTGTCTAAAACTCCTGTCTGTTTCTGTTACTGAAACATTTGTCTTAGAAAGAAACAAAATATAGGTACAAAATGTGTTATTATTCTTTTTATTTACACACCCAAGGTATCTGAAAATACTACATGCACCTATTTTCCAAGTAAAAATACAGTATCTCAGTGTACTGCATTGCCTTTCTCCACTACTTTCTACATCATTTGTAATTTTCTTTACTAAAACTGAATGTATTCATAACAGTATGTATACAAAAGTGAATTTGACTGACAGGCCACATGTAATATATTAGATAATCCTTCTCACATCATGCACTCTGCGATAAGGAAAAGAAGTATATGCTGGGGCAGTATGTCGACAGGAACACATTCTGGCATCGAAAGATTCACCTGATTGGCTGGGTTGGATCAGTTCGTGCCATTTTCTGCTCAATAGGAATCTGTTCCCATTTAAAATGCAAGCTCCAGTCAAACCCTGCAGTCAGAAATGGAGAGAGCAAGCAGGAGTCAGTTTAGGCTTTAACCCATTCTTACCTACTAACTTATAAACCTATTAACTAATAATAACCAATAACCTAAGACCATTGGTAAAAGACTAGACTAAGACAATTGAAGTAATTAGCAGTAAACACAAAACTTCTCTATGTCATTTCTTTAAGTATGTTATATTTATCATGTGCTCTGCTGCTTAGAGAGATAATTATGTATTTTGAGATTACAAATCCTGCCCTCACCTCCTCTAAGGTCAGCGGACGCTGCCAGGTAAGCAAAGTTGTCCAGGCTGATCACATCAATGATGGGGCTGACAACCCGAGTATGATCCTGAGTGGACGTAGAAAGAAAATCAGTAATTCATAATCTTTTAATAAAATGCATAAGTGGCAAACAGTCAAGGTTTTCATCAGTGAACATGAGACAAATGCCAAGAAGCCAACCGTGATAAAACTGAACAAACAGGTTAGTCAAGCAGCTAGCTACTGACCTATAAGGGCAATATGAGCTGTATCGTTCCCTTTGTAATCCCTTTGGGTGGTTGTAACATTACTGAGCTCACTAATATGTGCTTTAAGGCCTTCCCAGCATTTGCAAATAAGCTTTTAAGATGCTTCAGATTTATGGGTTGTCATTTTATAAGGATGCATTACAATCTGTCACTCATATTTTGCACTCAGACTGACTGGTATTTAATGCTCATGCTTTCTGCAATTAATGATATCTCTTATAGCCACAAACCCGAGAGAAACCGCATGCTCACGATCCACTTGGATTCAGTATCTGCGTGCTGGCAAGCTGAAGGCATTGATTTTAAACCTATGAAGGCATCATTAAACTTCAGCAACTTGTTAGGATGAGTTTCAGAATTAATTTTTGAGAGTGTTTCTCAAAATCTCTTTAAATAAAATAAAAATAAAATAAAGATTTTGTCTGTACACTGGTCAGAACTCGCTCTTTCAATGACATCTTAACATTTCATACATCAAAGGACCCAAAAACCAGTCTGAGAAAATGTTCTATCTGTATGTCTGTCTGCATGTCTGTTTGTCTGTATTTATGTCTGTCCAGCTAAATTTTGTCACAGCATCATGCAAAACTGGCTGGACAGAAATTAATAAACCTTTGGCAGAACTTGGGTACTTGCCTGTCATTTATATAATATAAATGAAATCAAAATGTTGAGTAGAAGTGAAGCTATGAACCAGTCATGTGCCAGAATAAGTAACATCATCTAGCGCTTTTTTCTAATTTAGCACCTGTGCCCTCGAGGTGGGAGTGGCTATACCCGTCCCTCAACAGAGCCAATCAATGCAATAGTTTACTGTGTATAGACTGAGAGTGCTTAAACCACAGAAACAACTGTAATGCACCTACAAGTGGCTCAAATCCTTACAAAACACAAATGAAAGCGTGACCCAGCATGGCTTACTTCAAAAAAAGGGAGGTATTATTACTTAATTATTTTACTTAATATTTTCACAGCTGAAATAACAGAGCTGAAGTAGTACTGTATAAATGAACTTGGACTAATTTACAGAGAAAACTTCACCTTTATCCGATCTTCAATTTCTAATCTGTGAGAGCGTGTTCGACAGGCGATGAAAGAAGTAGAACTTAGCGTAAACAAGGTGCGTAACTTACCTTTAAGTTATGTTACTAAATTAGATTTCTTTATATTGGTAACTGATGTACAGAAAGACAAGCAGACATTTACATGGGCTTCCACCTGAAATAATATCCCTAATTACATTAAAACTGATTAGCTTATTTTAAGCGTTAACCTCTTAGCTGTTTCTAAAAACTCTTTTCCTGTCAACATTGAGTACTTCAGCTAGTTAAACACAAATAATCTAAATTCCTTCATTGGTAAGAACTAACAACACTGTGGCAGTATCATACAGAAATAGCTAAGACAAAATTGCCCACAGCAACCTCAATACTGTAGTCTGTATAGTCTTTTATGCTGATGCATGCACCAGTGAGATGGAGCTCTTACCCAGAAGCTCATAAGAACCAAAAATAGGAAATGTATCCATAAGCAATGAAGCTGCCATAAACCCTGTGTTTCAACAAAAAAAAGTAATTACCTGAGATATTCCCCAGGGGGTGGTTGCACTGACTCGTGAGCACACATTGTTTAAACATTTAATTTAGTACATCACATTCATCACTTTGGTAAAAGAGGCCATTTCTGCATTTCTTTTATTTGCATTTAGGACTTCATACATACGATCAATCGATCAATAGCTAGCTAGATAGATAGATAGATAGAAAGATAGATAATGAAATGACATTATCATTCTTATTGGCAAGATGGTAAGAAAAGTGTTGAAAATCCTTAAACTTTATGGTATTGGTGATGGTAAAGTGGACATCTGTTCGCTTGCTTAAACCTTGATTAACCATTTGGGCTTCAATGAACATTAACCCTGTCTTGATCTGTCCATGGTCCTGAATAATTTATGCAATCAACCATGAGAACCCATATGGGAGGAAGATCGACATCTGGGTGACAGTTTAACAAAAAACGAACCCACAGTGTCTTAGTAAGATGATAAGCTGCCACAAATCCCCAGAACTTATTTAATGTTGGTTGCTACAGAGGATACAAGTCTTTGAAACTGTCCTGAGAGATAAACACCAAAAGATCTTTTAAAAACTATTTCCTCAATTGGTGTTTTCGTGTCGATAGTGAGAGTGCTTCCTAACATGTTAGTCCAAAATAACCCACAGATGGGCATTTGGGTTGTGAACTGGTGACTTTGAAGGACATAGCATATAATTTACCCCAATTTAATCTTTTTCAAGACATGTGGTAAGCTTCTTTTCCCTGTGAAATGGGGAATTGTTGTTCTGAAAAAGACCACTCTTCTCAGAAGGTGATCGGTCAAGATAACTTCTAGTGATTTGCAGTGAGCTTGGTTGACTTAAAACATGCCCCCAAAAATGCCTACATGTCTTAAGGAAATGAGCAATCAGGTCTGAGCCAATCTCTTGGCGCGTGTCGCAGATGTATTTGCCAGCATGTGGAAAATATGGTGAAGAATGACTTTTCTGATCACATCACTTTTTATTGTCTGTAGTGCAGTTTCTGTAGTATTTGCACCACTGAATTCTCGAATGTGCATTTGTCTTTGTATATAGACCACCAATCAAAAGTTTGGGATCACTTTCTAACTCTATGGTTCCTGATTTTTATTTATTTCTACATTGTACAGCAATGCTAAAGGCGTCCAAACTATGTACTGTCATAATATCTTTTGTTGATGTTAAGATGTATCTGCTACTCATTATCTGTAAAGCCTTCTTTCAACAGCACTATTGCAGGGTGCTGATAACAGGTGATTTCTGAGGCTGGTAACTCTAAATGAACTGCTCCTCTGCAGCAGAGGTAAGTTTTGGCTTTGCTTTCCTGGGAGATGTTCATGAGAGCTGTTTCATCATGGTGCTTGATGGGTTTTGCAAATGCACTTGACAATACTGTTCTTGCAAGAACTATCCAGAACAGCTGACCTTCTTGTCTTGAAATAACAACTGACTGTTGTTACATAATTACCTAATTCCATCTGTGTTAATTCATAGTTTTGAAATCCCCAGTATTGCTGTAGAACGTAGAAAAAAAATCACTAACCAAAAACAAAGAAATCTGCAAGCGACTCCAAACTTTTGAGCATGTATGAGTATGTAAACCATAAACAATGGGTGGAATTACTGCACATGACCATGTTAATGTACTTTATATACACAGAGTAGATGATGAAGGCAACAAGTGTTTTCAATTAAAAGTTGCGGTCCTTTGTAAGCTGTTTGAACCTGCTGAACTGTGAATATGAGAGGTTTTGAGACAGCACAGGGACACAGCTGCACCAGCTGGCAAGCAATAAGATTTACCTTGAATTAATAAAGTTCTTTAAACAAAAAGAAAAATGTTGCTCAGAAACTGTTTATGTTTCCCCTCTTTTGTCACTCTCGAAGTTGTCAATCATGTTCTAGTATAAGCAGCTTTTGCATTTTTTCATGCCTAGCACATTTGTATTGTCTGTGCAAATACAATGAATGAGTTTCCCTTTATTAAGAAAAAGAACAAAAAACCTGTTTCTATAAAACTTATTTATAATGGATGTTCAAATAAAGGTTTTATTATGAAATAGACGTGCACAAAACATCTGGATCCCTGTGCTCTTTCTTACAAACTCCAATGCAAACTAAAGCAGTTTTAAACTTTTCACCATAACCAAAAATGAATTATACAGATTTTCACCCTGATTTGCAAACATGCCAAGTGTTGAGAACAGTTAGTTGGCGTGTTGTGACTAATTTACAAAAAAAATAATGGCCTGAATGACATAATGTGCAAAGAAAGCATAAAAAATATGTAAATAAGGATTTTATACACACTCTTTGTTTTTACATGCTGCATTGTGTTCGGAGCTGCTCAGAGACTCCCAAAAGAGTAAAACTGCCAAAGTGTATAATAAGGATTAACGATGGCGAGACTCATTAAGGAACTGTTCAATGCACAATTATGAACATAAAACAAATCCCTTTAGACATCAGTGTTCATTATGTTAATGAGGTAAACAAGAAACCAACCTTAAGACATCATTTAAATAACTGATTAGTATGATTTAATGTAATGCTTACTGAATTAAATTATTATTGAGACACTGTGTTATCTGAACTCATTGTTCAGACTTAGTAAATGGCACTGTTTTGTATTCCACAAATTTAATATATGCATTTTGAGAAGATTGGATTACACTGAATTACACAAACGACACTGTAGGTGTTAAATCTATGAATTTGCACACAAACCACCTTTTTTATATACTTAAAAATGGACAAAATAATCTTTCTTGGTATGCACATGCTTTTATAATGCAAATCTTTACAAACTTTAATCAAATCAGGGCCTTTGAGGGCAATTTACAAACTCCATGGACTAAAATCAGTCTCCAAAGTAAGTGTTTCTTTGACTTCCAATATTAGGCGATTTTTACTAAACATGGATTACATGTAAATCTTCTACCTGTGGTATTTATAGAGATATTCATAGGGGTATTCAGGTGATGTCATTAATTCGTTCTCCCCTATCAGGCTGAAGAGTTGTGCTAATTAGAATAATCTAGTTTAGTTAAAGAATGGAAGAAATATGTGGCAGAAATTTTACTTTCTGTAGTCAGGGTGTCCACCTCTGCATAAAAATGTCTAAGACTTGGTGGGAATTCTCAGATGAATTGTGAACTTAGGTGACAAATTTCTGTACATGATCTTCAGGAAGCAATTAAGCAGGCATGGAGTACTGCAGATGTCTTTCTCAGTTTTACAGAATAAAGGAATTCATACTAAATATAGATTGTTGTATACAAACACATTTCTGATTTCCCAGCATTAGCATAAAATCTTTGTATGCCAGAAAAGAGAGCAGAACATGTATATATATAATATATATATATAAGCAACCATGTTGCAGACAAAAAAATGGAAGCTGCTGAGATCTGTATCCAAAAAAAAAGAAGTGCAACAGTTACAGTCCTTGCAAGAACTGTGGGTGGTTCTGCAGGATTCTTTATTAAACTTAGTAGGTAATTTCTTAATAAAACTGCACAAAATGTCCCTGAGGCTAAAGGGTTCTCAAAGTGTCGTCACACCAGATAATAAAACCTGTGCCAAGTTGTTGTGCAGATCGGATGGTCTGCTGTGTCGACTCCATGACGGGAGCAGCCAAAAGACCAACAACCATATGTGTGCATAGATGTCGGGTAAAACATATTTCCATTTGACTGGGAGTTAAAAGCTCTGCTGACAGACTCTATGTGTGGATACTGGTTAGAGACCAAGCATAGTTTTCACCATGGCTCATTAACTTTCTCATGGTTCAGAGCCATGGGAATTCTTCGCAGGCCTGGCCTGCTGCTGATTTACAATGATTGGATTAATCAGGACAAGCACACGAGAGCTTAAGCACCTCAACACATGCATGACAACACCATTTACAAGACCTTAATGCTCATAATCCCTAAATCGGACCTGTACACCGTCATCAGGTTTGCGAGCTATACTATGAACAAGCTTTACACAAGAGGAAAACTCTGTGCAGCTGTGCGTGTGCTGAGTCCTCGTCCTTCACAGTCTACACTTATATCTGTATGGGGTTACAAAATGAAATGGAGGAATATAAGATAAGGAAAGAGCCTCCTCCCGTGTGTGTGTTTATTAAAGAGGTGGTCTAGCTACAGGGTGGAGGATATTAGATGATTTATCAAAAGAATGAAATTACCATTGAGATGTGCTAAAAAAAAAAGAGAGAAGAAAAAAAAATCATATCTTGAGTGTCTTGCATTAGAGCTATTTTCTTAGAGAACAAGATTGGAGAGGATAATGGTCTCCTGGTGATTTAGTTAACATTGACAAAGAAGGGGAATGCCTGAGGCTGTCTGAAGCAGCTGCATGAAACTCATCTCTCACTCACTTTCATTCGCACATACATTCTCACTTTTTTTCCTTCATACTCCTCCTCTTTCTCTCTCTCGCTCTTTTTCACACTCTGTCTCAGGAAGTACTGCTGAAAGCCATGCTGGACTGTGGCCAGTTGTGAATTATAAATGACTCCTAACACACAAAATGTTAAAGTCCTATCATCTGTCACTGTTATACAACAGTGTACAACATGTGTGTGTGTGTGTGTGTGTGTGTGTGTGTGGGTAGGTGGGTGGTTCTGTGTGTGTTTGTCTCAGCTACCAAATTTCCCATTTGAAATCCATAACGTGGACTACACAGACTAAACATTAAGTTTTGACTGCAGTCTTTATGAGCGCTTACCTCTTTGACTCTCTGGATCATTGGCTGGAGCCAGTCTGTGTTCACCTCACAGTGGCTGTCCAGGAAGGTAAGGATAGAAGCTGACGCAGCGCCGGCTCCCCTCACCCGTGACCTGATTAAACCTGCCAAATGCACAAAACAACATTTCACCAAAAGGCAATTTTTGGAACATTCATAAAACATCTTTTGCTCTGTCTCCTGGAAAGTAATAAAAGCAATAATATAGTCTCAAAAACAAGTATTTTCATTACCTTTAAAGAAATGACCCCTTTAAAAACAAAGCACTTTTTTTTTTTTACTTGTTCACCTTAAAGCAAATTGTTACGCAACTATTATTATCTTTCTATTATTATCGTTCATTTTTTTTTTCAAAAACATTGAGTCATTTGATCTGTAAGGTTTGTTACGCTGCATGCTCTCCTCCCATTTCCTAACTAGGATTGAGAGCTGACCTGCATACAGTGGGTGGGTTGTCTGGGGTGTAGGATCAATGCCTCAGTGTAGGAATCTTTCACTAATTGCAGTAAACCAGAGAATGTACTGTAAATTTGAAGACACCAACAAATTCAACGAGTTTAAGGGGTTAAAGTCAGGCCAAAGATTCCAATGCTATCACTTCCAGGCTGATGGAGCTCAGTACATTCTTGGTAACTTCACCAAACAGCCAAGTTTTCGGCTTAGAACACCAAATGTCATCTGACTGAAAGGCCAAACACACAGATCCAGTTACATCCTTCTACATTTCTACTGACAATCAAGAAATGAAAGCACTAAAGTCTAATGGCGAGACATCTTACATACAGACCTGAATGGCAGAATTTCAGATTTACTGATAAGTCTGGGTTTCAGGGTTACATACTTTGTACAAATGCCAAAATGCTGACAGTAAAAAAAAAAAAATGAATGCAATCATCTTCTGCGGTTTTGAAAACACTTAATAATAAGCCTCATTACATGAATACACAGAGTCAAACGAAAAAATTTATACACACTATAGGACAAGAAAAGTTGTATTATGTATATTATATTAATATGATATTTACAATATTATTATTATTATTATTATCCGATAATATACATCAATATATAATGTATTGTTTATCAATTAATTAAATTTTTTAAATTAATTTTTAACTTTTTTTTATTTTCCTGAAGTGTGTATACAGTACATTTCTTTGGCTGACTATGTACAAAAAGCTGGCACAATTACCCATACTTGATATTAATTCATGTTTATGCCAAAAAGAAGTGCTTGATATGATCATTAGGTTAGAGAAAAAAAAAAGCTCTGAACCCTGAACACTCACCCTCTCGTCGCTCATTTCTCAGACAGCGCACTTTGGGAATTTGCGAGAGCAGCTGGCAATCCTCAGCTAAGGACAAAAAACCCATCAGATTACTCAGTAAATACACACACACACACACACACACACACCTACACACACACAGACACAAATAATACCCTTAAAACTCATCCTGCATAGCTGGTATGCAGCTCGCATATGCATTCTATTTCCACATATATTTGGTTATGTTTGCCTTTATATAATGTTTACTTGCTCCAAATTCAGATAAACTACTAATTAAACAAATTCAGCAGAAGACGAAGAGCTTCAGAAAGCTGGAACAGCATCAATACACATTTTCCTCTTCAATTTAATGAATATGAAATCAGTCTATAGAAACACGCATTATGCTTATGAAATGCTGTCTCATTAAAATACACCAACTGTTTCTAAACGCTCATTTGGCAAAAAAAAAAAAGAACACAAAGTTAATACAATCCTCCCAAAATAGCACAGTGTAATGCCACCATATGGACGTGTTCCAGACTGTGGTATCAATGTTTCTAGATTTTGATAGAACAGAGCAACTCATTAACTTTAAATTACCAAGCCTTAGGAAAAGAAATTGATACATCCACCTGTCAAGATGAAATAATTATAGAGGCCTATGATTAAAACGCATTATTAAAATGCACAAATATGTTACAGATTAACAAAAAATGTCCCATAACAAAAGCCTAAATAAAAAAAATGTAACAGTCTGTGCTAAGTGTGTCATCTACAAAAAAAAATTACATCTGAAATGCAAACAATGAACAACATAAAAAAAACAGATGTCTAGATGCATAGGTTTGGTGTGACTGCCTTTGTCTTTGATTACAGCACACAGCGTGGTGGCCTCATCATCACTCTTTCACAAGTTTAATCCTGGAATATCACTGTCATTATAAAAAAAAACTGCATTGATGTGATAACCTGGTCATTCAGGACATTCAGGTCGTCAGCTGACTTCATTTTATTTACATGTAACATTGGTTGAGTCTAGACCCAACCAGTTACAGCAACCCCAGATCATAACACTGCCTCCAAAGCATTGTACAGTAAGCGCTGTGCAGGATGAGTGGGTCACTTTTTACTATTCTTACCCTGATGTGCCCAACGCTCTGGAATAAGGTACATCCGGACTGTTTAGTCCCAATCCTGTGAGCTCTTATTGCTTTTAATTTCACTATGAAACATAGCTGTAATTTCTTCTGACCATTTTTTTTTACAATGCATTTTCACAAAGATTTTATATGATCTACAATCATAGCCATCCATTTTTTTGTCTCCACATCAGACCACAAAGTTGAAGTTCATTCATCATTCATTCATTTCATTATTATCTAGACACATTTTTCTCACACATACACACTTCCAAATATTTTCTTTTCTTTTCTTTTCTAGAAAAAAAAAAAATCTTTAATTTTTTTTTTGTGAAGCTGCTTTGAGACAATGACCATTGTTAAAAGCGCTATATAAATAAAATTGAATTGAATTGAATTGAATTGAAGGTTTACCTCTGGGCAGTTATTAACCCAATTCCAACAATTTTAATGTTTTATTTTCTTGATGTAGACCAATAATACTTCCTTTTCTTCTTCCTCCTCTTATTATTAATTAAATTATAATAGTGGGGTATTCTAGATTTTAGTTTTTACAGAATATGGAAAGGTTAGGACTTATAATACTGTAATAAATATGATAATTATCCATACTGTTATGTGTTCTGTAACAAAATGTATGCACATTATAAACATGATGAAAATATAATAGTTCTGTCAGTTAAAAAGTAAAAATGAACACTGCTAAAGATTTATGATACATCTGATTTTTCTACAATAACCTTATTGCCATTTATTTATTCATCCATTTAAAAAAAAACTTTTCTACTTTTAATGTTGCTCCAAGCACAGTAAGGACAACAGACAGGTGGTGAGGAGAAGAGTAAGCTCTGGATCACCACGAAGGCAAAAGTCAAGCGTACTTTCTCATATACAGTACACTATCAAATGCAGAATAATGCCTGACAGCAACACTTTATACCACGCACCTATGCCTGCACAGACTTGTATTATCTATGTCATATTTTTCCATTGTAAAAGTATGTTACAGTTGGAATAAGAGACATCCTGACATAGACACAAACAGCCAGAGAGACTGATGTAGATCTCAGGGTGTATGTTAAAGCAGGCAATGTGTCAACATTACTAAACTGTAAGGCCATCGAGTTGCTTGGAGAACTCTTTGCGTGTCACATGTACAGTAGGTTTATATCAAGTACAGTGATCATGCTGCTGGATTAAGACTAGTCTTAACAGGATTTAAACTTCGGTTTCTACATCCTACAAATGCCCTTAGAATTCTCTCGCAGCTATTCGTACAGCTCTACAAGGGTCTATATATTAAATTATTATTAGAGCAAGGAAAGGAAAGTGTACTAAGAATCCATTTTTATTGAGCATTCTAAATATTATTTTTAATCAAGCTTGTATTTAAACAAGGGATTTTAGAATCCACAAAAATATTTTTACGTATGCAAATGCGTTTTTATACACAGGGCAGGGTTAATACAATTCTGGATCCATTGGTATTTTTTTTCTTGTATGAAATTTTATATTTTTCTTTTTACTTCAGTTCCAAAAGACCCAAGTTTCAACACTAACAAAAGAAAAATCTAACAGAACCAAACCCAACACCACTCCACCCTTTTTTTCTCTTCAGAACAATCGCTGCACTGAACAAGGAAATCGTCTCTGCATAATACAACATGCATTTTCCGTAATTTATATACAGCCTTTGGATTGAGACTTTTGGATCCTGCCATCCTGCATTTTTATACGGACGCTAGTAATATACTGCCTGGGTAAAGACAAAGCCATACACTCTAAGATTACATTCAGTCACCCTTAGCTTTGAGTGCACAACACAATATAAGGGTCAGTTCATGTGTGAAAATAATTCCTCATGCTCACAGAACCATTCTTTCGATATTTAAGTCCTACAATATCCCTGCGCCATCAGGGAAGAAAAACTCCCTGGAGAGGCTTGTACAGTGACTACTATACTACATGATGGGTACATCCGTTCATGTTCTTCCTTTTTTACTCTCTTGACGTGCATATCGCTCTAGAATAGTGTCATTCTGAACTCATCTCAACTCAAAGTCCAAACTTTATGCTCCCTATCAAATCGTAGCCTTTTTCTGATTAGTCTCACTAACAAGTGGTTTTCCTTCGGCCTCACAGCTGTTTAGGTCCTAATCCTGTGAGTTCTCATCACATTGTGTGCTTATGGAAATTATTTTAATTACACTATTAAACCTAGCTACAGTTTTTACTGCTTATATTTTACCATGCAACTTTACCATGTGTTTAAGTGATCTTTTTCTAACCACACAAAGTTGATGCTTCAGCACTATCCTTCTGGTTTTGATAACACCGTACGTTAAAGGGTTCTTAACCCAGTTCCAGTCATTTCAAAATGCCATAGTTGTTTTCTTTGCTTGATGCAAGATAATTTGACCATTCTGAAATATTGACTTTTTGGTCCAGACAGTGTATACAGTATGTAGCCTTTTGATGTACTGCTCTGCAAAATGATGATTCAGAAGGTAAACAAAGCATGTGTGGAGATCAAAGTATAAAGTTCACATGTTCAATCTTGTTCTTACTGCATTTAAAAACTCTCTTTTGTGTTATCTTTGATTGCTTATTTTAACCCACAAAGTGTTAAGTGCATTTGCTGTGTTCGTACCTGCCCGACGGTATAAACTTACACTGAATAAATGCTGCAAATATAAATGAACCCCTTACACGCACTAGGCCTGGCAAGCAGAATCTTACTATCACATCCAGCTTGGCTTCTTACTTGAGCGGTAAACAGAGCCAAGCTAACAGAAACAGCTTTCTGGCTCATTTGTAAGCAAAACTGAATATGAATAAACAAACACCCACTCAATCAGATACACAATTATGCACATATGACTAACTATGTTGCAATATAAGCCTATAATAAATACCAGCAGTCAGTGCATCCAATCGCTCAGTGTGTTTAAGTGTGTGCATGCATCAGGGGTAGCTTGGTGGTTAAGGTGTTGAACTGCTGACCAGGATGTCCCTGATTCGAGTCCCCGGTTCGAGTACAGTATCTGTGGGTTGCCCCTGTTGCACCCTCAAATACAATCGGCGTTGAGCTGGCAACTCGACCCTGTAAATAACTTTCACAGAAACGACAGATCGGGCGGCACGTAGACGCACATACATGCATCCAATAGGTACGTACTGTAGTAGAGAGAGTGTCAGACTGAGCTCATCAGCATCTGTTAAACAGGATATGTTGATTCCTAACCTAACAACAGTACATTTATAACATGTGAAAACAATTACACTAGTTCTTCAGCTCAGATGATTGAGCTTATTTTATTCTCCATGACTAATAGAAGAATTGGATCGCGGTCGTATTCCTGCTTTCCCACAGCTGCTCCGAGGCCGAGATCCTAGTTAATTCATTGCCACTCTTATCCGTGCATGTTGGTCTGAGTAAATAGTACGGTATACTCTCCTGGGTTTTCTGCACTCTGCCTTTAATGAAGCTTATTTATCTTTCCATGACTAGAGGAGAGTTCAATGTGTTTTATATTTTTGTAATGGTACCGTGAGATCCAGTCATCCATTTAGAAATCCATTAAATAAAAGTAGAATGTCCAGGGCGTAGGTAGAAAATGTAATCACTTCAGTATATCCCTCTGTTTATGTGCAAGTGTGTGTGTGTGTGTGTGTGTGTTTGTGCATGTGTGCATGAGCCAGAGGATGTAAATATAATGGAAGAAAAGAACTTACGGTCAGAGCTGAAGTCATCTACAAGAATAATTTCTTGTATCAGATGGGGTGGACTTCTCATTAATACACTAAAGGAGAGAGGGAGGGACGGACAGTGTGTGTGTGTACATGTGTTGAAAGTAACATCGCTAACATGCTGTATTAGTACAAGTACTTATTCATTGCAGTCTGCATGTATCTGTTGTTACCTTTTAACGGTGCGCAATAGGGTGGAGCGAGCTTCATTGTGGAAGGTGATGATGATGCTGGTGGAGGGCAGGTCAGGGTCAAATGTCACTGAGGCACATCTGAAAGGTAGCAAACATGTGTGTGTGTGATTGTACAGTCCTCCATGAGAGTACATTGTGGTAACTGTACTTGGAATCTAGGACCATGGCTTGCTTAGATACAGTTTTTTATTCTCTCATCTGTGTCTTCCTGGAATCCCTGTATACAAGAAAGTGTCAAACCTCAGCCTGTAGAATTTATTTTTATTAACTTTTAGGAGCGAGATCAGCTCTATAGGGAGGATGCTTAAACAAGTTTTTGTAGAGTGTCGAAAGTGTGGGCCGAAGTGTGTAGAAGTGCATTGTCATGCAAGATCACAACGCCCTTGGATAGCCGTCCTCTGCATTTAATCCGAAGGTTGGGCTTCAGCTCTTCAATGAGCGCCTTTCTGTAATGCGCGCTAATGATTGTTGAACTTTTTTTTCCTGATAATGTTCCAGTACTGGCCCTTGAGAATGACCAAAAAATGTAAGCATCAATTTTCTAGCTGACGGTTGACTTTTTAACCTTTTCTTGGTCAACGATTGAGGATGTTTCCATTCCAAACCCTTCTGTTTACTCTCAGGCTCGTAGTGATAAATCCGTGTCTCGTCACCAGTAATGATTCTCTTTAAGAAACTTTCACCTTCCTTAGAGTTTAGGTCCAAATTTTACTTGCAGATATCCAAAATGCTTCTGTTTATGCTTTTCCGTGAGTTGTTTCGAGAGCAGTAACACCCTCAGACCACAAAAAACAAATCACTGCACGCTGCCCTTTTTCTGTGAAAATCGTTAGTGGGGCATCCATTAAAATTTTTACCACAGTAACAAATGAACTGAAGTAACACGTTCATACCTGTCTGGCAGTGACTGGGGAGACAGTAGGCTTGAACAAAAAGCACTGATAAGACTGTCAACAGAATAAGCGTCGAGCGACAGAAGTTTCAATATAACTCGAGTGTGGATAATTTTTTGACTCTTGTACAATACACACACACACACACACACACACACACACACACACACATATACACACACACACACACACACACACACACACACACATACATACATACAATGGGCTAATTGTTTCCTTATTTTTCCTAGATCGTTTTTAAATCATAAATTATTTGTGAATGTAAATTAGGGCTGCAGGATTTGATAAAAAAATACATTGTAATTATTTTGACTGATATGTCAAACTGCAATATTTAACTAAGAGCAAATAAAGGCACAGATGATCTCAGTAGGAGGATGTTTGACAATATTTATTTAACACCTCAAAAGTATTTTAACAAAAAACATTAAAAATTAAACTATTGACAAACTCTTCATAAATTCCATGCAAATATGACTATGCACACATTTCCTGTAATGAATTGCAGCTTTCTGTGTCCATATTGCGACTTCAATTTATGAATTAAAATTATTTGTGCAAGTAGTTGTAATATTCACCTTATTATAAAAAATTATTTGTGCAATTATTGTAATATTAGTTTAATTGTATTAGTAGTAGTTCATAGTATTGTTATTGTAGTATTAGGTGTAATAAGCACTTGTAGCCTATCTTCTTTTATGTTATTATTATTATTAATAATAATAATAATAATAATAACACCTTTTGAAGGAATTTCCTGCATCGTCACTGTGTGATCAAGTTCTTACCATTTATATGTGTATGTGTGTGTGACAGAGTGCATACAGGTTACCTGTAGTGTCGTGTGTCTCTGATGGCTCTTTCACTTCCCAGTCTGTCGCTCTCCTGCAGATTGAAAGCATGCTCTCTGTACGGATCCTCCCCTGCTTTCAGCTGTTTACTGGATAAATAGGCTTTCTCATCAAAGCCGCCCAACAGCTGAGCGTGATGTTCGGCTCGGGGAGGATGGGTCACCTTAAATACAGAGAGAGGAACAGAGGGGGAGAGCGGAAGGGGTAGAGATAACAACAGAACACAAGAATTGGAAAACAGGACATGCAGACAGAGGAGCAGAGAGCAATGCTTCTATTCATCACTCATCTTAAAGTGAAGCTTTAAAATGTTTCAGGTTTTTATTAACCTTTCCTTAGACCTCATGAACTTGTCCAAAGCATTTACAACACCTTATTAACTCGAGTATGATTTGTTAGATGTCTCCTTGTAGGTTAGCCCCTTGAGACCTAAATGTCCTCATATGAGGACAAGACTTTTCCCTTCCAACTAAATTGTCTAGATATCCTTATATAGTTCTTACATGAATACCAGTACAATTCTTCTGCCAAACGTCTTTCTGTGTGAAGACGATGGTTTAATTTAGAGATATTTGCAGAGGTGCAAATAAAAAGAATCAGTGAGGAGAGAATGTATTGTAACGTCCACTAACAGTAACTGAGGAAGCACTGAATGTAATGCAATTTCTTAAAAAAAATAAAAAAAAAACATTTTTATGTAAACAGGAGCAAAAATTAATTAAATTCCAAATATTTTATGTTCAAATCAGGTTTTACTTCACTTAATAATAAATGATTAACAATATTAATGTAGTATTATTATTATTACTGTTATAATTATTATTACCTATATGATGCAGTTATTATAACAAATTATTATAATAAATTATTTCAGTCCTTGTCCAGCATCTATATGTTCTACAGTTAATACTACTGTATGCCAATAGCATCTCTTCTGTCAAAAGCAATCTTAAGAGCAAAGAAACGAGGCCGGGTTAAAGGCAACATTGAAACTTTCTGGTGAAAAAAATATTTAAAAAACATGAAATTCTGTCATCCCTGGCAAGATATATTTCAGTTATTAGAATCATTAGTAGGCAGAAGAGGGCAGATGCATTTGGAGCTAATTAACAGCAGTAACTGTACGTGTAAGTGTGACCTACACTATGTGTGAGAAATCCCTGTCTCAGAATCTCTGGCTTTAAAAAAAAAAAAAGAAAAAAAAAGACAAGTTTGAATTCTAAACTTTCCCAGAGCTGTTTTGCACTCTATGATGTGACACAAAACATGACGCAATTCAAAAGGAGTCGGAGTAACAGTAGCATGTCTTTGTAATGCCATGTAATAATCGCGTCATTCGTCACTGCTGTTACATTTATTTAATTATAATTAACAATGAAAATATAGTAATAACTATAATTATTCTGTACAGGTTTGACTATCTAAATGTACTCTGCTGCTTAAGCTATAGTGATTATATCGGTAGTTTTCATTGTTTATCTAAACATGGCAAATGATGTTAAATTGGCAGGAACGCATAATAAGCTGCCAGATGAAAAGACATGAAGGCAGCACGATTAAGAGGGTGTGTGTAAAGGGAGTGATGGAGAAAACCAAATAGGCAGTATTGTTCAATTTGCTGTTATTAACGATCTGTCGAGAAAAGCTTAACTTACGTTTCCAAACTCTATGACTTCACTTTCCATTACAGGGGAGGAAGAAAAGAATTTGATACTTTTTATTCGTAATCCTACAAATTATAAAAGAACAGACCATCATGAAAGGCTGGAACCATCCCTGCGTCTCATCTGGCGTCACAGGGACACATAGATGGTCCGTTCCTTCTTCTGTCCTGATCCACATATGGTGTTTGATCTTTATCCTAAGATACTGAGCACAGCGCATCTGGACAGAATTAAACGCTCAGCATCTTAACTGGGCGTACAAATTGCTAAACAGAATGCCAAATGCGGTAATGTTCTAAACGATTTAAATTTTTAATGCTTATGCAAATGTGCGATGCTGCGTGTGCAAAAATAGCCATAATGAGATGAATCTGCCCATGAATTCGCAAGATCTGCAATGTCAGATAATAGCTGCACAGGCAGACTGCAAGCCCTCACTGTACTGACAGGTTTCACTCAGATTAATTTAGGTAAAGAACACCTGGTCTCTCGAGCAAGTGGGATTTACTGTACAAGAGCTCTAAATGACAGAAAATGAATCAGTTTTGAGAACAGAGGTTACTTTAGAAACTGCTTCATGATGGTCAAGAAGAGGATGAAGGTAAATCCGATTTACCAAAACCTGAACTTATAATGCCTGACAGAAAAAAACCCCTAAGTAATTCTTTTATTCTATAATAAAAAAATCCTTGACCTGCAGTGAAAAAAATCTGATTCATGCTCTGGAGCAACTGATTAGCTCGATAAAAATTCAATGTATGAAATCCTATGATGAAATATTTCTCATAAACCCTCACATGCTCTTAGACGTTTATATTGCATTGAGCAAGCTACTTAAGTACACTTTATATACAGTGAAGATCTACAAACTGTAAAGAGCTGCTCAATGCAATATAAACATCTAAGCCTCACTACATACTGTAGGAAAGATAACAAGCCTGACCTTAACAGCAAATCAAGCACACATGAGTGTTCTCGGTTCTAGAATTCCAATTTCTTTCCATCATTCCACCTAAAATGTGCATTTTAATCCAAAAACTAATTTAAATCCCCAGGGCAAAAAAGTCTGTTAAGAATAAATAAATTAAGGATGCAATACAGCACTATCAGATCAGCAGAAATGCAAATGATGCATTGAAATGAACCATGCCAAAAGCAAAGAAAAAAAGAAGTTAAGAAAAAAAATCATGTATAAGTATATATTTAATAATAAATTGACACTCTCTCTCTCTCATTATCTATTCCGTTATGTCCTGTATATAGGGTGGCAGGGGAGCCTGGAGCCTATCTCAGGAAACTTAGGGAATGAGGTAGGGTACATCCTGGACAGGGTGCCAATCCTTTACACACTCACATTACAGGCAATTTTGGAATGCGAATTAGCCTAATCTGCATGGCTTTAGACTGTGAAAAAAAAAAACGGAGTACCCACCAAACACAGAGAGAACATTTAAACTCCATGCACACAGAGGCGGAAATCGAACAAACTCCATGCACACAGAGGCAGGAATCGAACCCGGCCCCTGGACGTGCTAGGCAACAGTGCTAGCCACTGTACCACTAATATTAAACTAACAGTTTATGAGAAACATCAGCCTTGTGAATACATATTAGGCATTAATAAAATAAGGATCCACGATAGTGCAGTAACTACCGCATTATGGTTACTATGGGTGTTTCAACAACATGCAAGAAAAGATATTCAAAATCTCAAAAAAAAAAGTCAGCGCTAAACAAAGAGTCACAAATCTAATAAAACCTCTTATTGGATTAGTCTGCACTGAAATTGAAAATCAAATTAATTGCTGTGAGGGAATATTTATAAGGTACAAAACCAGAAATAGGCTCTTGCACAAGGACAAAATCGCTCTCTTTTGGCAACGCAGTCCTGTTAACCAGAGGCCATAAACCAGACAGTGTGTAAGAGTGTCCTTTAGAATAGAACAAGATAGGAAGTAAAAGGCCATTTCATCTCATTTTAAGGGCAGTGCCTGCAGTGCCAAATCTAAAAAGGCAGATCAAATATCAAAGCAGCAGGCTAAATTGAGAGGACGATCGTGTCCTACAAGTGCTGCTTTGGCTCTTGTGAACACATATCTTATTAAACGAGATGACATGCCGATCTGGATCACAGCTCTGAATGAAGTCACATGGCAAGACCGGGTGATGCACAGCATGGGCACTAACCTCATCATCTGTCAGCTTTTAGCAGACACTCCACCCTCATATTCTGATGACATGTATTTAGGACATACGCAGCACTTCTGATGCAGGGGTGCGATACTTACATCTGTATCTTGTATAATAATAATAATAATAAAGCATTTAACAGTATTGCCACAACCGTTTTGTGAAACTGGTATTTTTAAGGTCCATCATCAGAGATAGGACAGTATTTGTAAGATTTTGTTTTAATAAACAGCTTAAGACATAAAGTGATAATTTAATTTTGAAAAATTACAGCACAATTTAAACAATTAATTAATCCTGTCAGTTTTGTTTTTAATGTTAAATGATTGTTAAAACCTTGTCATTTTGATTTATTCATTTATCAGATTTTATCTAAAGTGAGTTATACTGGGGCTTAGCTGTTAAGAAATAACAACCCATCTGCTGCTTTCTAACTTCGTTCAGAATGTTACACCCTGAGCCAAAAATAACATACCAAATTGAGAATCAAAACATAAAATGTGTGATATTAGAGAATCATATAATGCATTCCACCCCTAGGTCAAAGTAAACTTGTTCTACTCTAGAAAAACGCACAAAAGTGAGAGTGGGGCAATTAAACATGAGCAAGTAAATATTAGTTAGAGAAAAGCGAGTGTATACTCTCACTGTCCACTTTAACAGGAACACCTGTACATTTAGGCAGTTTTTCCATTATGTAATCATGTGGCAGCACACACTGCACATAAAATCATGCAAATGCAGGTCAAGAGTTTCAGTTAATGTTCAAATCAAACATCTGAATAAAGAAAAAAGTGTGACCTCTCTCACTTTAACCGTGGCATGATTGTTGGTGCCAGATTAAGTATTTTACAAAATGCTGATTTACTGGGAATTTCACACACACAAAAAATCAGTCCGGAGAGTTTACACAGAATGCTGTGAATGATTTTGGATAACAGAATAAATGAGCAGGTGTTCCTATTAAAATGAACGGTGAGTACATTTCAATTTAGGTAAACACACATCAGCATACTGTACGCTTGACTAATAGATATTCTTTGTCATGCTGAACTGTGGACATTAAGTCCCAGTGGCATGCAGCTTATGGTGTGGCGAGAGAGAGCTGCTCTGTTGCTATGGAGCTCAAGGATGTGGTGGTGAAACAGGATTCAGTACAATTTCTCTTTCTCGCTGTCTGTTTCCCTTTCGCGTATAAACATAGCAACCATCTCCATTTAAACTACTGATTTCTTTTGGCAGGGTTTAAAACTAATTCACATATGATTTCCTGAATGAGTTATTTCACTTCAAGCCTGGTCTACCCATGTGTAGATTCTTTCATTTTATCTTGTATAAGATTTCCTGACATAGTTTAATAAAGCAAGTTTCATGAGCACCTTTTTTTGTTCAAATTGAGACATCATGGAACTGCATTTCCACGTGTGCTATAAACATAATTTAATAAATAAAATGATCGTTAACATTGAACACAGACCTCTAGTCAATTTGTCAAAGTGAGGGACAAAACTATAAACTATCTGCTCACTTGTCATCTGGGTTTAAAATACGGTCAGCAAAGAGAGTGTGTAAACGTTTTTTTTTTTTTCAGTAAACTGTTTCTTCTTCTGGACCTGATGAATTTCGCATCCAACTGTCAAGCGCAGACTAAACGACGGGTGTGTTTCTATAGCTCGCAAACATCTTCGTTCCAACAATCTCAGTGCAAAAGATGTGGGTTGATCTTGGACAACATGTCATTCAAAACTTCATCCAACAACCATCATTCAAGCCATGTGTGTATATATATATATATATATATATATATATATATATATACTACTGTTCTAACAGTAGGCTTAATGTTATTCATAATAACTTGTGAATCAAGTTGTTTTACAATTTGTTCAGCAAGTACAAATTGTACAGTATACATGATGCACCTTAGTGTTTCTTTTGGAGCTCTAAAATGAAAACCCTTACAAATTTAATCACTCGAGTTAAAACCAGGTAGAATGTCTTATTGACAAATGATTTAGTGATGCACCAATAACATTGTTTAACATTTTCAATACACACACAACATCAGGCATCATGACGGTAACCAAGTCAACACTCTAAAAGCATCAAGTTACACAAAACATTAGAAGTGCAACAACAGCAGGCTGTAAGACCACAAGATGGGTTGCATGTTTAATGCAAGATCAGTGTTGTGCTAGTCAACATCACACACACACATTCATGACATGAATATTTTAGTGGATTGGACAAACCTGAGCCAATAGATCCAGCCAGTATCGACTTAATACAGATAGCATCAGATGTGATGTTTATCTAAAGCCATTTTAATTTTAAAAACAGTGTGTTAAAAACTATTGTGCAGCTGAGCTATGCTGTAGAGATGAGTGTGTTCTGTGGAACTCCTGGACGCCTGCAGGTTGGTGATTCCTTCTTTCTATCTTACCTCATATAACTATGAGCAGATTCAGTTCTGGGAAATATAGCACACATGATCAGAGCCCAGAGGAACATTTTAAGCAAATTGTGCACCCCTGTTCTAGCTCTATTCTAGCCCTAGGGACTGCCCCAAATACCTATGTTTAGCTGAGGTGGAGAAAAAAGAGAGCACTGATTAGCACTCGAACCTGCATCTTTATACAAACCTGTCATGACTGGGATTAAGGTATTCACAAGATATACAACGCTCAAATATGAGGAAACCATCCATCAACACTGTGCGATGCAGAGACACATTGGGATCAAGATGCACATACACGCGCACACAGACACGCGCGCGCGCGGCTTAATTAAAGCAATGCGGTAATGTAAAACCCCGTCACTGTCCACTCGCCCCTTACTATAAGAGGAAGAGTCCTGTCCTCTCGCCGGATGTCCACTCTCCCCGAGACGGCGGGTTTTGGCCCGCGGCTTTTGACGCCCACGGCGCGCGCCTGAGACGCTGAAGAAGGGCTCGCGCGCGGCTTGTTGTCCTGCCACAGGTAATAAAAGGTGCCCAGGATCCACGCGACGGTCAGGATGGCGATGGCGTTGGCCCTAATCCTGCGCATGATGAGTGTCCATAAGGAGCAGGGCTTACGGAGCTTCAGCACGTCCCGGTGCGTGTCGGCTCCGTCCCCGGTCAAGCGCGTCTCCTTATTATTCTAAGGACTCGAGTGCGGAGATGCCTCGCGCAGCACACAGCTTCCCAGCCTGATGGAGTGGACTGCACTGTGGAAGCTGCAGCGCGGTCCTAGCGCCGCCGAGTCATCCGACGCGTTTGTGTTTGCTCTATTCCACACAAAGCGATTATCAGCTAAACACACACACACACACACACAATACTGACTCCCAGTAAGACTCCTATTTAGACCAGCTTGGTCAAGAGTTGGATTGGTGTGTTTATTTGAACATAAACGAAAATAGACAAATGTCTGTGTAATAAACACCTTCATATTATTTTGACATGTAAAGAATGTAATAGTGAAATTTAGAATACATCTCATATCTTACATAACTTTGTCAGTAGCCTGGGGTCAGAGTGCAGGGTCGGCCGGTATATGGTGCCCCTGGAGCAGACTGGGGTTAAGGGCCGTGCTCAAGAGCCCAACAGCGACAAGGGCTGGAGCTCAAACCGCTGAGCTTCTGATCAGTAATGCAGAGCATTAGCACCTTCCTTATAGATGGGGTCCTGTCCATGTCCAGGATCCCACTGGACAAATACAAAAAAAAGCGTTTTTTTCTAGACTAGCAAGGTGTTTTATCTTGTAAATGTTATCTAATTTGTGCATTAACTGTAGGCCCAGATTCTAAACAAATTGGTCAGTTGAAAACTACTGAACCAAATCAGACTATAAAGATACATCAGTATCCAGGGCCGAGGGTGTGATTTATTCCAATCTCGACAAACCATGTCTTTATTAAGGTTGCATTGCACGATGATCCACTAAAAAAAAGATTCTAATGCTACAGCATAAACACTAAGGAGGATCAGGTGTCACCATACTGTTGGCATTATATTATTCTACTGAACATAAATAAATCATAAATATTTTGCTGTTTATCTTACTGTTGATTAAAATGACAGTTAAATATGATTAAATGTTTTTAAAATTTATGTTCCACTTACTGTGCATTTATTTATCTTCACTAACAACTTTTAACTCCACAAATGGACTGGGAACATTGCCAAGCCATCACAGGTAACCATGTACATACACATTTACACAGTCATTCACATCAAGGGGTGCCTAATCCACCTATCTGCATGTTCTTGGACAGAGAGAAGATACCAGAGAAGCCAGAAGAAACCCACATGATCATTCCACATTTCCCATGGACAGTAAATTCATATTCCGGTGTACTGTAGTTTATTGGTAAGTAAGGAGGACGTGGTGTATAATCATCTAAATAGTAAAATATAAATACATAATCTTTTATGAATATAATTGTGATGTAAACATAACCATCCCATCCTTTACCTACAGTATACTGCTTAGGGTCACCGGGGTCCTGGAGCCTATCCCATGGAAATTAGGGCCAACCCCCCACACACACTCCCACCCCAGTCACACATGGCAATTAATATGGAAATAGCAATTAACCTAGACCACATGTCTTTGGACTGTGGGGGAAAACCTACTGTAAACACAGAAGGAAACCCACCAAGCACTGGGACGAAATGCAAACTCCACACACACACAGACTCAAAGCATGAATAAAACCCCAACCAGCAGTTAGTGAGCAAAGTGCATATTAATACAAAATGGTTAATGATAAATTACTGGTGGGAACTTCAGCCTGTTCACATTAATCTTTTATGTACAGTACCAGGAGATTGTACTGTATGTAGCTGTGTTTTCACATTAGGCACTACAGTTTGAAAGTCTTATATTTAAGAAAGACTTCTCTGAAATAAAGGCTAGCATTGTTCTTCGAGCAAGTGGGATAATTCAACAGTCCAAAAGTGCTTTCTTTTAGGCTTATTTCTGTTCAGATGAGATCATTTCTCTGACAGGGATTTTACAGTAATACCACTTAAATGTTTCATCAAATCTAGTACAAACTAAGTTTGCCAATGAAAGTTAAACATTGACAGCATGGTATAAATGAATGGTTGGATCAGAATCAATTCTTTTTTAATCCAATGTGTGTTTTAGATATAAAGAATTAGATAAAGCCCTAAGACTGTTTCCTTATTTACAAAAGAAGATGAATTACTTTTGGAGAGACCTAAGTGACAACTTTTGTTAACTTTGGATCATGGGTGACACTTGACTGCTGTATTTGGACAGTAAACATTCTTCCAGCATAAAAGTTGAGCACCAGATGCCTAACAAAAGGCTGAAGAGAGACGGATAGATAGCTAGACATACTATATGGACAATAGGATTTGTCCAAACCTGTTAATTATTGAATTCAGGTTTCAATTAGGCCCCGTATCCCCAGTGAATGGCAAACGTAATGTTTCAGCATACCAAGACATCTTGGTTGATGCTATGCTTTCAACTTTGTGCCAACAATTTGGGCATTGCCCTTTTCTATTCCAACTTGACTGTGCCCCAGTGCACAAAGTAAAGACATAGTTTAATGGGTTCAGTGTGGAAGAACTTGACTGAGCCACACTGAGCCCTGACCTCAACCCCATAAGACACCTTTGGGATGAACCAAAAACGGCAGTGCTCTACAAAATAAATGGGCATGAATTCCCACAGAAACACTCCAGAATCTTTTGGATAGCCTTTCAAGAAGATTGGAAGCTGTAATAGCTGCAAAACGGAGACCAACTCCATATTGACGTATATGTATTTGAATACAATGTCATTGCAGGTTTGACCAAATACCATATAGTGTAGACAGATAGCACTGAACCATTTGAGCCCTTAGAGTTAATGGCCTTGCAGTAGTGACTTGTCAGGGATGGGAAGTGACCTTTCAACCTTCTGAAAAACAGATCGTTAACCCAGAATACTGAACCAATAAATCAAAAATGCTAAAACCGTCATATTCATATATATTCATATATATGGTTGGAGATCTCGTTGCATGGATGCCCTGTGTGGTCTCCCTGGGATGCATGTAGTGACTGGGAACGGTTCCACTTTTCCACGAAGACAGTCTTGTTCTTGGATGATGCAAACAGCTGTTCTCTGAGGACTTGTGACTTCAGCTGCTCGATAGTTCAGGACTGGAATTTCCTACAGCCTACCTGAGCCCCCAATAACAAACTGGACTCAATTTTAACTTAAACACATCTCCTGTTATACTGAACTTCCAGTATTACACAGAATGATGCAGATCAAACCCTGCTATCCGTTTCACCCAAATGAGTCTGGTTCCTCTCAAGGTTTCTTCCTATTACCATCTCAGGGAGTTTTTCCGTGCCACTGTCGCCGTCGTCCTCATCAGGGACAGTCTTATCATTTTGATTCATACACGTTTACATCTGATACAAATTTAAATAATTATTTTGATTGTGTAAAGCTGCTTTGTGACAATGTCAACTGTTAAAAGCACTTTGAATTGAATATATATATATAAATATATAGCTCATAAACAATCAGTATATTAAGATGTAAATAAATATACACTCATAAAAAATTTACATATCCCTATTCCACAGAAACCGGTTCTATGTCTTATAAGATCATGAGTCATTTCACAATTAATGAGTAATTTTACTATGTTGAATCATACACTCGTACTTTTTCATTCCAGGTTCATTTAGCGCACTTATTAGCTTTGCTAAATGCTTACATGAGAAGGTCAAGCAGCGTCTTATTGTAAGCCAAACAATTACATTGAAAAAGCAGTATTCAGTCCACAGGATACATGAAGACACAATGGTCAGGTGTTAACAGACACATGATCTTGGAATCACGTTTTTATGGACAAGTCATACAGAAAATCAAATGGCCATAAAAGACAATGATGGAGAGTGAGTGTGTGGATTTTTACAATTTTTTACACCACATTGCTACTCATGGTCACAGTTCTTTTCAAACCAAGGCCTTCTCTGAGGCTCAAACATACCATGTACTGTATCACACTAGCACCAAAATCCCTTAGGGAAGCACTCATGACATTTCAGACTCTTAAAAAAGAAACAGGAAGCAAAGACAAACACTGTACACAATGTTCGTCTCTCTATTTTTACTATTACAGATAAGTTCCATAGTTTTATGGACATCCACAAAAATGGAAACGCATGATTTGAAAAAGTCATAATACGCAAAAGAATTATATGTAGGGGTTTTTAATTTCAAAAGGAAACTGAAGTGAAGGATGTCTGGGCCAGTACAAAAAGGTTATTGTGAGTCTCTGCAGTCTTGGCGGTAGATAGAGAAAAGTGAAGACTGGCTGAATATGCACCATACTGTATATAAATAACGGAGAAGAGTGTACTTAGTGTGCTAACCTCCACTGCGGCCTGCAGTCTGTGCTCAGTAGATATGATGAAATACGTAGTACCATGATTTGCTGTAAAGCCTCTAGGTGTACCCAAGGATATCACAGTGTCAGCGATGACTAGTTGTGATAGAACTGAGGCAAATATCTAAATATCCATCACTAACTTGGCAGTGGAACTAATAGGCTTGAGCCATGCATTATATTACAAGATCTTATTGGTGGAATAATAAGAATGATGTAATGGAAATCATCACACACATGCACACACTCACACATATACACATACACACAGAAACAGGCTGAAATATCTGCTTGAAAGGAAATCAAATCCAGAGGAGCTTCACTCTGTGACTGTCACTGATAAGCTGCATGAGTCTAAAGCCTAAGCTAGAAAGAATTCATCCCTAAGGTCATTTCTTTATATCACGCTGTGTGTTTGTCCTAGAGTTTGATTTAACAAAAATCCATTGTTATGATTGTGCTGGGGGAAAGCTTAGATCTTCTAGCCAGTTTATACCAGCTCAGGAATTAATACTGCGACGTTATAAAGTTTATAACTGTTAGTATCCAGATATACAGTATGCAATCAATTATTTCCAATACAGTAATTATAAAGACTACTTTCCATCATGCAATATCAGTACCTGTATAAGGATTATACTTATATATATAATTTTTTTTTTTTTTTTGCATGTCACACTGCAAACGATTATGCAATATAATCATATAATCCATGATCTTACAGTGCGCAGGTTAATACCGGATTTCAAATGGGCAAACCCTATGAAACTAGTAGGTTTAGTATGAATAAAATACATAAACTATGCAGTATCTTATAGCATCAGGAAACAACAACAGGGGAAAAAAGACCAGTACTGAGAAAACAGCAAGGTAAAGTTAAAAACTGAGTAAATGTTTCAGGCAGCAACCAAGATTACCATACCACAGGAGAATTTTAAGATCTTTGACCTAATTTACACCTGGCTGTTGAGCAGGCATGGCTTCTTCATCAAACATGATATTCATGCATGAAAGATTGTGCACAATATTTGCAGAAAAAATGCAAAAAACAGTGAAACAATGAAAATATATAGAAAATAGCCAGATCGATCTACTATTCCTAATATAAAATTACATAAATTATACATAAGAGAATTAATACTTTTGCTTGTTTTAAGATTTACATTTATTTATTCTACTGGCAGATAAACCAAAAAATTTTCAAATCTAAGATTAGTTTTAAAAAATAAAAAAATTGTTTAATGAGCTCATAATTTGTGTAAATGGTGACCATACACTAATCATGCCATTAACCATTAACAATAAAGCCACTCTCGAGTTCCCCTTGTGTCACCAGGGGGGCTCTGACCCCTTAAGGTGTGGCTCTCTGGGGTCTCTGGAGGTGTGTTGTGGTGTCTGGGACCAAGATGTTGGCAGTGGATCTGGACTTTGGGTGCTGTGGGTTGCAGGGCCATACAGCCGTCATGGATCGGACATGTTAGTCTGTGCATTGGCTTTTCTGTGGGATCGACAGACAGGCTGGCCTTCGGATGAGCCTTGGGTGCTCATTGATAATTATAATAATACTTTCTCTTGCTAAGCTGTTTCATTTTGTAGCACAATCAGTCTTTGGTTTGGTTAAACCGAATCTGATCAAATCAGATTTGATGAGACTATTGAATATACAGTGGTGTGAAAAAACTATTTGCCCTCTTCCTGATTTATTTTTCTTTTGCATGTTTGTCACACAAAATGTTTCTGATTATCAAACACATTTAACTATTAGTCAAAGATAACACAAGTAAACACAAAATGCAGTTTTTAAATGATGGTTTTTATTATTTAGGGAGAAAAAAAACCCAAACCTACATGGCCCTGTGTGAAAAAGTAATTGCCCCCTGAACCTAATAACTGGTTGGGCCACCCTTAGCAGCAATAACTGCAATCAAGCGTTTGCGATAACTTGCAATGAGTCTTTTACAGCGCTCTGGAGGAATTTTGGCCCACTCATCTTTGCAGAATTGTTGTAATTCAGCTTTATTTGAGGGTTTTCTAGCATGAACCACCTTTTTAAGGTCATGCCACAACATCTCAATAGGATTCAGGTCAGGACTTTGACTAGGCCACTCCAAAGTCTTCATTTTGTTTTTCTTCAGTCATTCAGAGGTGGATTTGCTGGTGTGTTTTGGGTCATTGTGCTGCAGCAGCACCCAAGATCGCTTCAGCTTGAGTTAACGAACAGATGGCCGGACATTCTCCTTCAGGATTTTTTGGTAGACAGTAGAATTGATGGTTCCATCTATCACAGCAAGCCTTCCAGGTCCTGAAGCAGCAAAACAACCCCAGACCATCACACTACCACCACCATATTTTACTGTTGGTATGATGTTCTTTTTCTGAAATGCTGTGTTACTTTTACGCCAGATGTAACGGGACACGCACCTTCCAAAAAGTTCAACTTTTGTCTCATCGGTCCACAAGGTATTTTCCCAAAAGTCTTGGCAATCATTGAGATGTTTTTTAGCAAAATTGAGACGAGCCTTAATGTTCTTTTTGCTTAAAAGTGGTTTGCGCCTTGGAAATCTGCCATGCAGGCCGTTTTTGCCCAGTCTCTTTCTTATGGTGGAGTCGTGAACACTGACCTTAATTGAGACAAGTGAGGCCTGCAGTTCTTTAGATGTTGTCCTGGGGTCTTTTGTGGCCTCTCGGATGAGTTGTCTCTGCGCTCTTGGGGTAATTTTGGTCGGCCGGCCACTCCTAGGAAGGTTCACCACTGTTCCATGTTTTTGCCATTTGTAGAGGGGGCAAATAGTTTTTCACACCACTGTATACTCAGTACAGATTAATACCCTCTACCCTGAACATTCATGTGGATGTAGTCAAAGATTAAACTTTTTAGCGGTGGGAAAACTATTAGGAGTGAGGTTTCAAGAAAACAGGACTTTTTATATGTGATTAATACTGACGAACTCTGCACACTATGACAAGGCACAAAAACAATGTAGCATCTGCAGGCCACTTCGCTCCACCCAGCAACTTTCCACCAGACAGCTGGAACACCGTATAGTCCTTCCAACTCCTGCCCTGCTTATAAGACACTTCTAGACCAAGAAGGTTTCAAGGACCATATACAACAGGAGGGGTGGGGTGGGGGGGTCCACACCTCATGAGTGGAAAAATCACATAGCCACATAGCCATCTTTTATAGACGGCCTGAATGATGTAATCGAATGTAACAGCTGACCAAGATGATGTTGATCTAACAAACATCTGAGCTAGGTCAAAAAAGAGGAGGCTTTTTCTCTAGACTGAGTAGTTCTTTTTTATTGTGACTCATGTATTGTATGTAAGAGAGTTCTGCCTTGGGAACACAAGCAACGATCGCCAGGTCCTGTTGCTCAGTTCAGCTCATAGTGAGAAAGTTCATTCAGGAAACACAACCCAGTTTGGAGTAAAAGGATTTTTAGCTGCTTAAAGTCAGTGACTGAGCAGATGATACAGGAAATTGCATTTGAAATAAAAGTGCTTTTGGAAAAGAGAAAACACACACACACAAAAAAAATCCTATCCCTGGGAACTCTTTTGCCAGTAGGTGTGCGTAATGAGGTGTCCTTGCAAATACAACATTGACGTAATAGAACAGTGAATCCATCCATATGGTTTATATAATATTAAATATTATCTGAACACATTAATAGACAAGTTTAGTTTTAGCTTTTTCATAACATAACCAGTAGATATGGGGGGGGGGGGGTATTTAGTTATGTATCGTGATTGGCTAAATATGCATCATATATAAATATATATACAAATATTTATATGCATATATAAATAACGGTGAAGAGTGTACCTAATGTGCTAACCTCCACTGCGGTCTGCAGTCCGTGCTCAGTAGATATGATGAAATACATAATGGCATCATTTGCTGCAAAGCTTCTGGGTGTACCTGAGGATGCCACAGTCAGCGATGACTAGTTGTGATAGAACTATTATATTACAAGATCTCATTGGTGAAATAATAAGAATGATGTAATGGAAACCATCATACACATGCATGCACACACACATACAGGCTGAAATATCTGCTCAAAAGGAAATCAAATCCAGAGAAGCTTCACTCTGGGACTTTCACTGATAAGCTGCATGAGTGTAAAGCATAAGCTAGAAAGAATTTAGGATTTCTTCATAAATTTGAGCATTTTTATAAAATAACCAGTAGACATTTTGTGTGTCAATTCATTTATCATCACTTTAAAATCAATTTTTTAAACTTAACTTATAAATTATGCCTGTATCATGCATTTGAGATGGAAACGTGTTGCAGTTCCTTTATAACCGTACAGGCAGTAAGCTCTAAACTACAGTATACACATTGCAATCAGTGTGGCAGGAGCTAATTATTTGCCAAATAAAAAGTTTGTTGCCAAATATTGGAATACATATATATATATATATTTTTTAAAATAAATTTGACATTGTAATTCTTACAGATTTGCACTACAAAATAAATTGATACCTATCGTGATATCATCGTATCAGGTTGCCCATAGCAATTTCCATCCCTAATAACCAATGTAATATAAATTTCAAAAACCTAAAAAGTTTATGTTGGATTGGGCCTAAATGGAACCAAAAAGCGAAATTAAATGCATAAAAAAGCATATTTGTGACACCACATTGCACATGACAGGAAACATGTTTATTAGCAGTAATGCATCTCCTCGTTCATATTTGAAGTATGCATACATTAAATGCTCACGCACCTCAAATTTTACACTGCTTGGAACCAAAAACAATTATCTTTTCCTCTCAAGAACAACAGTCTAGGTCATGGTCGATCATAATAAGGAGAAGATTTATGAAAGATGGCAAGAAATTTAATAAAAAACTTCCAAGCACACATTTGAACAAGCTATACAGCTGGTGCCCCCAAAGGACTCCTTTTGCGCATGTGAGATTACCAACATTTATAGCAACATCAATGTGTAATAATCCACTGTAATCATTAGTGCTTTATTTTCTTGCATTGTTCATTAGTAAGAATAAATTAAAGCCATGTAGAAGCCAAAACTGCCATGCTTCAGAAATCACGAACTAAAGGCGGCCTGTTCACGTAGAGACTGGAAAAATAGTCTGCTACACTTTTTCATTATGTTCAAAACAAACTAATAATATTCTGTATATTGGAGCAAAACTACAAAAAGTGTATGAGAAAAAAAAATCTGTCTGGCTTCCCTTCTACAACCAGAACATCCCAAAGCAAATATGACCGTTGACTCAGCATGACAGTCTGCATGTTAATGAGCTAAAACACAACCGTAACAGATTTAACACATAAAACACAGGTTGCTTTTATTTTTAGACACAATGTGACAACACTGAACAGAAACGAGCTTCAAAATAAAAGTAAATAAAATATCAGGGGATGGGAGACACAACATCAAACAAGAAAGCATAAATCTACAGTATGTGTTATTTAATTAATTAATTATCTTTACAAATGGAGTGCAATAGCAATTATGTCTTCAGTGTAATAATGTCTCAATTCAGAACCATGTGCAGGGCTAAGAAGTCATCAGTTGAGTTAAGTACCGTAACTTTTTTTTTCTCCAAGGCCACAATCCTGTGTCAAAATCCTTATTAATTTCTTCAAGACACAGACTGAGACTTCCTTCCATTGTGCAGCACAAAACATTTCGAGTAGATGAAGGTGTGCATTGAGTATATCCAGCTGAGAAATCTCACTGCTCTGTGGGACACAAACTGCGATCCTTACAGCAAAAATAATGCACCACCACACCATTTGGATACCTGGCAAAGGCACTGTTTAAATGGAAGACAAATATGTAATATTGTTAATATATTCACTTGGGGAAAAAATAAGAAAATGACGTCAAACATACCTGTTTCCAATCTTCTTCTTGCACACTCGGCAGGTCTTCTCTTCTGTAATGACGCACTTCACCTGCTGATGAAAGATTCGCTCTTCTTGGACCTTAAAAAAAAAAAAAAAAAAACACAGAGGCAGAGAAAATAGTATCAGGGTTTATCAACTCCAGTCTTAGAGGGCCAGTGTCTAGCTCAGTTTGTAACACCTAAACATGCCTAATGAACCTGGTAATTAACAGACTAGGAGAATCATCTGTGTTTGAACAAAAGAATCACTAATCTGTGCTGTCACTGGCCCTCCAGGACTGGAGTTGAAGATCCCTGATTTAGATTATGATATAAAAACAATTTCCGTTTCCAGAATGTGCTCAAAACAGCTTCTGACTGAAAAAGAAAAAAATTTGGGACACAGAAGACAGAACCATCCATGTCTTATTTAAGTAGTGTGTCTCTCAATTGCTCTAGTAACTTACCCGGAGGAACTCAGCCTGCAGCAGACTCTTGAGCACCTGGTCGAAGCGTTTCCTTTGGGCATTCTCCTCCAACACACTCTCCAGAAACACACGGATCTCTTTAATCTGAGTGTTTGCTGGAAGCAGGTTTATCGCCTAATGATAACCAAAAAAATATATAATATTTAATACAACAGCAGAAAGTATCACTGCTGTCAGCCAAAAAAATAAATAAAAAAAAGAATCTGAGGCTAAAGAGGGCACAGGCTCATGCAACCGGATACTTAAAGACTGGAAAAAGACCAGAAAAAGACCCCCCCCCCCCCTTTTCTCAAGTTCTGTTAATACTTTCACAATTGTGTGTCTTTGTACTGTCCCCTTAAGAAAACAGCATGTGTAGTCACATGACTTCACCTTGTCCAGTCTTCAAACTGAAAACAACACGAAGTGGGAGAAATTAAATATTTTGATATGGTAACTGAAAAAAAGAAAAGAAAGAAAATACATTTATAATAATTTAACGCCAAATTTTAATAATTGAATGTAAAGTTTTTGACCTATTGCAGCATGAACGTGGAGGTGTTCCTAATAAAGTGGTACTTATTACAGTGTAAATTTGACCAAACAATGGATGTCAAAGTTATCGTTCACATATTAACTATACATTTACTTTGAAAATTATACACATAAATGAGCTTGTAAAATACTGGAGTGCTCCTTAATTTTAGCTGGATGAGGCTCAACTGTTTGTGGCTCTACAGTCTACACATGTTGAGCACAGCTGGGTACAGAACTTGGTTCTCTCATTTGACATCAAAAGTTGCGGTTTGTCCCTGCACGTGGCCCTGCTGATCCTGGCCTCTGTAGAGCAGCCAGACAAAATAAATGCGACATCATATAAAACAAACGAGCAAGGACGCCTTTCGAGGCCGATTCATGCTCTGTATTTTGAACTACACATACTTGAGAGCTAATGCACTTCATGAGCTTTAGCAATCGTATTCTGTTGCACATCATTCTGATTTTTTATTGTGCAGAGGGTGATCATAACTTATTAAAATATCAGATATTGGAATTATCACTGCATCAGTTCCAACTGCACTGAGGGACCAGGAAGAAGTATACTAAGACACAAAAAATATAAAGAGCTGAAGAGCCATAAAAGGCTTTCATATATTTTTTTTTTTTTTAATTTAGTCCTGTCCAATTCTTTTTTCCCCGATTTTCTCCCCAATCTAGTCGTGGCCAATTACTCCCCGTCACTAGGTGGCTCCCACACACATCAAGGCTACTACAACCACTCAGTCGGGAGGACGAAAGCTATCCCGTGTTTCCTCCGAACCACGTGACGCGAGCCGACCGCATCTTTTCGAACTGCTCGCTCACGCACCGTTAGGGGCGGAGTAACACACTCGGAGGAAAGCGCTAGCCGCTCCTTCCGTGTGCGCGAGCTCACAGACGCCCCTGATTGGCTGTAGCGCCGTGACTAATGTGGGAGCGCAAGTACCTCTCAGCCCTCCCCCCTGAGAGAGCTCGGCCAATCAGCTCTCTCTGTGCCTCCGGCTGTGAGAGGAAAACAGCATCACCCGGGGTTCGAACCAGCGACCTCCGGATGATAGGGCGAGCACTTTACCACTGCGCCACTCGGAGGCACAAGGCTTTCATATTTAATGAGGGGCAGAAACACACTTCCAAGACATTCCATGAGACAAAGCCTGGCTATAACATCCGTCACTGTAATGGCTAGGTGGATTCTCACCTTAGTAGTGTTGAGCTTGCTGTGGTGCAGCTCAAGGACCTGCAGGGCAGCCTGAAGATTAGCCTGGGGTTCAGACAGCTCCATCTTTATAGGACCCAGACAGTGTGCATCTGGAGGAGACAGGTACATACGCAAGAGAGACAGATACACCTGCACAGAGGAGGCAGGAGCAGTTAATCACTCTGAGATATGGGAGGCAGAAAAAATGTTTAGGACTATTTTCCAGACAGAGATCATGTATTTGATGTCTAGCATTTTTTAAGCTTTTTAAAGTTTTTTTAAACAATAATAAATCAAATTAATCAGTGGCAGCAGTTAATTATGGTGTGAGAATAGCTGAGGCACATGTGCCAAAGTGTGTGAAAGATGTTGTAATTAGATCAAATGTACAGTTAAACCTTGGTTTGCGAGCATAATTCATTCTGGAAGCGTGCCTGTAATTCAAAGGACTCATACATCAAAGCAAATTTCCCCAAAAGAAATAATGGAAAGGCTGATGATTTGTTCCACAACCCAAAACATTCATATAAAAATGATTAATACAAAATATAAAGTAAAAATGAAACAAATTAACCTGTACTTTTACCTTTGAAAAGAATTGTGATTGGTGTAAGATGAGAGAAGGAGGGGTGGCTACTGTGTAGGACTATTTTCCTACACGCACGCATGCACGCACGCACACGGATCACAGACCAAGTTATTCGCAACCCAAGGTTCTGCTGTACTATGATAGATGTACAGTAAGATGTACTGTAGATGTAAAGAAGATGCAATATACACGAATGTACGTGGAATGTGTGATGCATCTATGCTTTCACAGAGAGACACTCACATCTTTATTTCCATCTACTGATTTGTCATAATGTTTGTGACAGTACCTAAAAAGGAGATGTACACACAGTTAGTCACATGAAACTAGATAAATTTAAATTTTACTCAAATTCAAATTTTACTCAAATTCAAATTTTATTTGTCACATACACAGTCATACACAGTACGATATGCAGTGAAATGCTAAGACAACTGCTCGTGACCTAAAAATAGAAGACTATGAATAGTAATAGGAAATAAATATGAAAATTAAAATAAAGGGTAAATTTAACTAGAAAAGAATAAAATAAAATATAAAAATTAAAGTTAAAAATAAAATAACTGTACAACAAAAATACACAATATAGAAAATATATGAAGAATGTATGAAGAAATATAGAACAATAAGAGTAGCTGAACAGGTAGGTATATATTTATGTAATTTTGCTCAGCCAACATATGTACTTTTGGCCATAAAGTTGAAAAAAAGGACCAATTTCATTTGGCTTAGGAAGGAAAACAGCCACAGACATACAGTATGTTGACCCTGAGGCATACTTACTCCTCAGCCATGTATGTGTTATTCAGTATGTGCACGTATATGAAGAGTGCCTGCTCATGTTTTCCCATGCGGCCCAAAAGCAGGGCTCGCTCCTCCAACAGACCTGAGATAGACAGGGACATCGGAAGAGTGACACACATTATATTTGGCTCATTATCAGTGCATTAAAGATCACTTCTAGATCAAAGGCTAAAGCACTAAATTACCATCAAATGGAAAGTTACTGATGAGAATCTCTGGCTCATAGCATGTTGAAATATCTAGGAAAGCCAACAGCTTGTTTCGTAACTCTCCAAGTTCTCCTTCTTCCTTTCCTGCAGCCACAGCTGGGACACCTATTTACAATTATAAGGGAGGATGATGTTGGGAATAACAAACTTACATTGCTAGAGGCTTCCATACTTCCTGAAGGCCTCATACAAAATGCTCATTTCACTGTAACGCAACAAAGGTTTTATGTAACTGAAGTTAAAACGCATTTCCTCTTATACTTGAGCAAAAAAACAGAAGTAGTCACAGTTTCACCTGCATTCAGTATCTCATGTCTGTTAGAGGAGCACGCTATCTATCAGCGAACAAACAGCTCTCACCCTCAGGCAGAGAGTTGAGATACTCTTTCATCAGAGTTTGTACTCTCTCCAGGTAGAGCTCGATCAGCACGTTGTGGAACTCCGGGCCTGTTTCCTCCCACACATGAATAATGTGCTCCAGGTAGGGCACAGCTAGCTCCTTAAAACCCTCCTTCAGAAAGTCGAGCACCTTGTCTCTGGGCAGCACCTCTACCTCTGTTAGGTCCTCTGTAAATATCTGTTGGAAAAACATAGTAGAGACAGTAAAAAAGCAGCTCCAGTGACCTTTTACCTTGTTATCACATCCCATGTTCATACACTATCTGCATCACCGGCCCCAACATGTTATCACTGGAAAGTGAGGGACTCCCACAGAAAGCCACCAGTGTTAGTTATTCGCTGGCAGAAGCTTTTGGCAAAGCTGGCAATTTTCATAGCTCAAACACAACGGACAAAACAAGCAAGTGCCTTTATTTATTCACTATCAATTTTATACAATTTTATTCATGGTAAACCATAGTATACAATTTATTCATATCAATACATTTAAATTCACACTCTCTAATCTAGTGCAAATCTAGTGCTCCAAATATAATAAATTTTAACTATGCTAATTCTTTTTCACCTGTTCTTTTTTTTTTTTTTTACCCATCCTTCTTATTCTACACAGCTCCAGTAGACAGAGGCCAACCCAGCGAGGATCCTGAGGCATCCAGAGAAGGACCACCTCCAGCTGGATTCTGCTTAATGATGGTTTGGAGATACACATGCTGCTCCCAAGCTCTCGATGATGAAGATCCCCTCTGCCCTATGCACCTGTCTGACTCATCCTGGTGTCAAACTGAACTGGACTACATGTTAACTTGGACATCTTCTGTTATATTGAACTTCAAGCTGCCTAACACAGTGTGTCAGCATAAAATTCCTGCTATCCATCATCACCCAAATAAGGATGGGTTCCCTGTTGAGTCTGGTTCCTCTCAAAGTTTCTTCCTATTGCCATCTCAGGGAGTTTTTCCTTGCCACCGTCGCCCTTGGCTTGCTCATCAGGGACAATCTGAGCATTATGATTTATACACATTTTTCCTTTCTCCCACACATTTCCATAATTTTCTTTTAAGTTTGTGAAGCTGCTCTGAGACAATAAGCATTGTGAAAAGCGCTATATAAATAAAATTGAATGGAATTGAATATCCATGCCATGACACAGGTAATGACACTTGGACAACCTGACTTGCACTTAAGGCCAAGCCACAACTTTTTAAAAAAATTTTCACGCTATGCTATCAAGTTTTATTACCCTAATAAATTACAATAGTGTTTGCTCTTGAAACAAACTACATACTCACAATGCATTTTGTAAGAATTTTTACATTGCCTTAAAATATTACTCAAGATAATTAATCAATCAAAAAAAAAAAAAAAAAAGAAATGGTAGCAAGAACACCACCACATATTTGGAGCAAAGTTTCCACTGTTAACACCAATACAGTTCTCACCTTGAGACCATCCTCTGGACAAGACTTCAGCACCCATGGGGAAAATTCAAAGATAATGCCGAGATTCTCTGCCCCTGAGAGAGAAAGCACAGTGCAGCAGGCTGTGAGTATGGATAACCAGAATGTAGGGAAGATGAAAGAAAATAGGGAATCTGAAATGAACATACTGTTTTCTAAACCAGAAGATTAATTAACCTCAAGTCAAGTTGGATTCTATTGTCACTTCAACCATATACAGTTAGTACACATTGAAACAAAACAACATTCCTTCAGGACCATGGTGCTACATACAACATAAATTGACAACATAAATTAACAAAAAACTAACTAGCTAACTTAGAGACCTAATTTGCCAGCTAGCTGGGCCAAGACAAATTGACATTTTAAGTTCAAAGGGAACTATCTACATATATATATATATATATATATATATATATATATATATATATATATATATATATAATATATATATATATATAATATATATATATTTTTTTTTACAAAAGAAAAAAACTTATGATTATATTATTTATATTTTTATTATTCATATTTATAGGAGTGATAGAAATTTATCAATGAATCAGTTTTTACTTGAATTCAGTCAGGGCTTATGTCACTCTGTCCTAGTCGGGATGTCAGGAAATCAGGTAAATTTAACCAATTCCTGTTCCTGTCTTAACCAACAAAGTCTAAGCTAATGTTTCCTATATCACAAACATGTGAAACACAAATGTTAAATGAAACAGTATGTATAGTGGTGAGTGATGAACACTTACCTAGTCTCTGGAGATACTGCACTGTCCTCTCATGACCCTTTAGAGGGGAGTTGGCTTTGGTAGACTGATCCAACAGGACCTGCAGAGCTACATAACAATTTTAATTAGACTACCTCTTTCTTGAAGGTCTCCTTCATCCATTATCACTACTTGACATGACAAAGTTTTTAAAGCTTTATCAAACAAGAAAGAGTGACTTGATAGGAGATTAAGTACGACAGGCAGAATAACGTGGCTAGTTTCAATAAATGAAGAAAAAAAAGGGGTGTTACAATGATCAATATTTTCAATCTACTCTGTAGTGCATTAAGTCACTAAAACAACTTGCTACAGCAGCATTATTAAAACCATGAGCTGATCTGAATGATCACAAAGTACTGTCAAATAACAGCCAAATAACTTTAAGATGCTTCTGCCTTCATGAGTAATGTAGAAATGTTAAACATCTGTGGAGCAAACAGGGTTGGACAGCAGTGTGGAACCACATCCAATTAAACCACTAAATCTTATTTCACACTGTTTTTGCCAAAGGAAAAAGACAATAATAAATTATATTTATTATTACAAAATATTTGCATCTGCATGGGATCATACTGTACATCCTGCTTACACCATCATACTGTCTCTTAAGAGTTGCTGTGACAGAAATTTAAGAGACCTCAATTCATGGCAATAGTCACTTACTGTAACCTTATTTCCACCCAGAGTGGAAGCAACATGTTCCAGCTGTGCCATGGTTGTCGGAGTCAATTAGTTCCATTTGAGTAAATGCATGTGTTTCCACCAGGTGTGCTATAGTGTGTATTCCTGTTTTTATAATTGTGTAAAAAAAATGTTTTAAAAAGAGTCATGATTGGTGGGTCTCAAAAGTGATTTCTGGCAAAAATAGCTTAGGTGTCTTTAATGAAGGGGGACAAAAAAGCTACTTCTGGAATGCTTTGGGAAACCAAGCCGTGGCACACCTGGTGCAAACACAAGCATTGACTAGAGTGCTAGAGATCAACTCTGAGGACTGTGTCACAGCAATGAGATGCTCCAGGTGGGAGTAGGGGTAATAAGACTGTTTATTTTTCCTAGTTAATTCAAAGGACAGAACAACCTGACTGTTTACCTCCAATGAACTAAAATGAACTAAAAAAGTGCTCTGTTGCATGAATACAGAGAAACCATACACAAGACTTAATGAATTAATTTTCTGACATACTCTTATTTTGTTTTTCCTGATCTTTAGGTATTTATACTTTTTTTTTTGCTATTGGTTTTCAGCTCTGCTTAATTAAATCAAGGTTGGGTATAAAAGCTGCAACCTGTGAATGTTTATTGGCAGTGGTACATTGGCCATGTAATCAGGCTAACAGAGCAAAACAGGCAAATTTAGATACTACAGAGTGTGGGTACAGTAGGTTTAGGCTTATACAAGATTTAGGCTTTAGGCTTAAAGATATACATTTGTGAGTGCAATGTAAAAATTTTACCCTTCTGATGCAGGCCCTTCTTTTCATAGAGGATGATGAGCTCACTATACTTGTGTGCCTTCTTCAGAACATACTCACTCTCCTCCACATGACAGTGATTGTTTTCTAGACGCAGTAGCGGCGACACCAAGGCCACATTGGTCTAAAAACAGAACAAAGTAATAAACACACAAGAACCTAACTTTGTTTTGTGGAACCCAAGGACACACAAGTCTGGCCCCAAAGGTGATCAAATCAGCCTTGTACAGGTGGTGTTTGTGTAGGTGCCCTTACATGGAGGTAGCATTTAAGCAGGGTGGTGTCTATAATCTGAAGAAGTTTCTTGCGGCTTTTGATTGTAGGTGTGCCCTCCATAAGTGGGGATGTGGTGGAGGGGTCTGAGTCATTCAGCTGTTTCACCAAATGACTGCGTTTCTGGGTGATTAAAATAAAAGACTGTTAATAAAATAAAATTAACAAGGAATGCAAACATCAACAAGATTTCATAATGCCTGTGGAGAGGGGCGGTGGGGGGCTCTGTGTTTTCAAACCTGTGTTAAGTAATCAATGAGAGCCAGGTGTGCCCTTTCCAACTCTACTCCAGAGAGGGTGGGCAAAGGATTTGGGTAATGCAGCTGTTTTCGGTATTCAGAGGGCAGTAGGTCTGGATACAGCCCGATCACATGAGTTGGGTCTGCAATAAAGAACATGGCATTCCATATCAACAACATTACCAATGTGCTTATGGGGCTTGCACTCTTGAGACTTTTTAGTGATCTCTTAAGCCATATCCACACATAGCTGTTATTTTTTTTTTAACGGAGATTTTTGTCTGGTGTTTTGGCCCTCCATCCACCTGCAAACGCAGTTTTGGTCCTTGAAAACAAAGTTTCTGGAAAACTCCTTCAGAAGTGAAGATTTTCCTGAAGTCCGTTTACAGTGGTGTTGTGTGGACAGGAGAAAAGGATTTTGGCCTCTTGTAATGGCACCTTGTGTGCCGATAAGGTCACGGAATTGACCTCTTTAAATTGAGAATTGTCTGTGTAATTTTCCTTGATTTGACGTCAGCTTTGTTTATGGGGATACTGTATTTTTTGCAGTGGCCCTGCAGACAACGAAGGTGATTTTGAACGAGAGTCAGACTTCTACATAGCGGAACTGGTAATATTTTGTCTAGGGTTCCGAGTGACCCCCTGTTGTTTAGGACTGCTACTCACAGCACCTAACAGGGCGTTTTGCGTTTTCATGTGGACAAAAGATCTTTAACACCTAGGTCGTGTGGACAGAATTATATATATATATATGTATAAACATAGATTTTTCTACTTAGTTTATATACACAGTGGGTAAAGAAAAAATTCAGACCCCCTTAAATGTTTTACTCTTTGTTACATTGCAGCCATTTGCTAAAATCATTTAAGTTCATTTTTTCCCCCTCATACTCAAATTGGGCCAAAGGTTTACCTTCCTTCCAGGTTGACCCTAAGCACACAGGCTTCACAACAACTCTGTGACTGTTCTTGAATGGCCGAGCCAGAGCCCTGACTTAAACCCAATTGAGTATCTCTGGAAATACCTAAAAATGGCTGTCCACCAACGTTTACTGTACCATACAAACTGATAGAAATGGAGAGGATCTGCAAAGAGGACTAGCAGAGGATCCCCAAATCCAGGAGTGAAAAACTTGTTGCATCTTTCCCAAAAAGACTTCTGGCTGTATTAGATCAAAAGGGTGCTTCCACTAAATACTGAGCAAAGGGTCTAACTAACTAAGGCCCATGTGATATTTCAGTTTTTCTTCTTTTTTAATAAATCTGCGATTAACAACAGCACTGATTTTTTCATAAACTTATCTTTAGATCAGAGCCATAAAACCTCTGACTCTGAAAAATGCATACATTGCAAACAATCTTACAAACATATTTTGAATTCTAGATAGGTGTACACTCTCTCCAAAAGTATTACTGCACCATCGCCACCTGGGCCAGTGGGCCCGCTGTCTTTCTGGGATATCCCAATACCATTATGACATAGTTTTAGAAAAAGGGGAATTTCATGTTTAGACTTCCACAAAACCCCAGAAGATATATATAAAAAAAAGCACTACACTATTTTTAACTACTAATTATTAACCACTTCATGGCATAAATTTAATGCATTGTCACAGCTGACCCATTTGAGATATTAAAAATCCCTCCGCAATTTTGCATCTTTAATGTCACATAGGCCCTTCAGGTACATTTTGCAAACGACACAAAATAACTGACTGACAAAATAACTGTTAAGTTGAGCCCATAACATGCAATGTGAAAGTTGTGAAAGTTTTTTTCCAAATGAATGGGGAAAAAAAAAAAAATTCTAGGATAACTAAAGCGCACTTCATACACTTTGACAAGATAGGGCTGATGTCATAATGCTTGGGCCCTAATAATATAAGACAATGGAATTTTAACGTTTATGTTCTAATATTTACATGTAAATGTTAATTTGTTAAACAACATAGAACATGGTTCATATGCAATGATTTTTTAGGACATTTAGGAAACCTTGGTTTATGAAAAAAGACAAGAAAACTAGTATTGTGCTTGCCATTAGCAAAATAATACACACATTTAAAGACGTTTTAACAAAGCCTGATTCATAACATTTTTAATTCATGTTTCATAACATGCTTAGAAATTGCTCTTAGTTTCTAGATTTGGTGTTGGGGTCTAAAATACAGTAAGTTAAATTTTTTGGGAGGACATTGTCATTGACATACACCTGCTCCTCACCTGTCCCCAGCTTGGCAAACACCTGCATAGAATCATCAAAACGCTTCTGACAGAAGAGATTGAAGGCGTATAAATTCTGAATATGGTGAATCTGCTGCTTCTTATCACCATCTGCATCATCCTTCATCTTCTGCTCAGGAAAAAAAGGGAGATGATACTAGGTGCATTGCTAAATGTGATTCTAACACTAAAAGAAAATATTTTAAAATGCACTAAAGTGCTGGAGAATGACAAATTGATTCTTTAAAATCAGCAGTATGTTTCAAATAACACATTCATAAAATGCCAAATCTAAACACTATTTCTTTTAGGCATATTTAAAATGACCCTTAAGTGGTTAGGAAAGAGATGGTCACTGAAAGGTCACAGTCCTGTCCTGTTTACTAGATATTTATTCTAGATGTTTACAGTATAATTGTGACAGAATAACTCACCGCTAGCTGAAGTGCCAGCTCAAACTGTTTGTCCTGTAGGAGCTGCCGAATCTGGCTTGCTATAGAGACTTGCACAAGTCGCCAGACAAAATGGTTGCTGGCAACATACACAATATTGGGCCTGCAACCAAAGAGCCATGTTAGCATAAAGAAGACATTAAAAATGTGTCACCCTAAGGCTGGTCACAACTCCTAGTAATGCAACAGAAATGATGCCACCATTATTTCAGAATAAATTCGTTATCAATGTCTTCAAAAATAAATGTTGGAGATTTATTTTAAATTGTGAATGTCCCACCCTGCAGAGGAGATGAAGCGTGGCCTCTGCAACTCCACACTCTGTACCAATAATCTTGGTTCAAAGGTGCGAATCTCCACATAGCGTGGCAGCACAGCTATAATGTAAGGAGGCTGGTGTTCTGAAAGTGCAGAGAAACAAAACCATGTGTGAGAATGCAAACATACTATTAATTAGACAAATGCTTTTCAGATTTTGACAGATTAAAAATTACACAATATCCATGATAGACTTATTTAACAAAGAACAACTGAAGCTGACAAATGATCTACAGAAAAAATGTCTAAGGCGTGGCTGTGAAGACAACTCCTGGCTGCAATTCTCTTAGAAACATGTCCATGTCTGTGAGTAACATGGAGGCATTATGTGAATATAAAATTCCCCTGGTCCCATGGGGCAGAAAATCCATTTGAAGCCAGGAATGGGCAGGTCTCCATAACATAATGCCTGCTTCAGAGAGAGCCAGAGATTTTAACAGAGCCTTTGTACATGCTGTGTAGAAGAAAATGAAGGCTTTTTACTTTCCTGTATTTCCGATATTTCAGTGTAGAAAAAAAACCACTAAATATATAGTACTAGTTTATTTTTTCCCTAATTCATAATATGTTTTATATTTTGTATTTTTATATTGCTTTTATGACATTGTAGCTTCATGCACTGTTGGCACTCACAACCAGTGTGAATTCACTTTCAAAAGCATACTTTGGACAAAGTTATCTTTAAAAAAAAGTTTTTTTCCCATTTAAAAAAAATGGAATTACATACAAAAATCACACTGGACAAGCAACACCACCACAATGATTTTTACATGAAGCAATCAAAATGACAATTTGTTGGCCAATAATAAATATCATTCAGTTGTCCGATTACTTTTGAGCCTGCAACCTGGATACAAGTATGGCATAAAATATGACGTAGTCTTCAAAAATTTACAAAAGCTGGGATAATATTTTTCCATTTCAAAAGGTAGTTTGGACTCATTGGGCAAGCAACACCACCAAAATGAATTTTACATTAATGTAATCAAGATTCAGGTGTAGACGCTCATCTGTAATTGAAGATGTTTATTTTCACAGGTTCAGGAGTATTTGGTCAAACAAACAATTATAAATATGAGGATAATGCTTTTTAATGCTTGGATGCAAAAATGTTATAGTCAATCACATTAGAAGGTTTGGAACACTTATACGACATCAAATGCTGATTTGAAGTCTCTCTTGAGCTACTTGAATCTTTCTGCCTTCGGTTTGTCTTCAGTAAGTGAAAACCATTCTCTATTGGATTTTTGGATCTCAGGTGGCACCAGTGTGTGAGGTAAACCCTCTGTATTTACATTCATGAAGGTGTCTCCTGATACACTACATATTTTGAAAGGATTTCCTTCATCCAGGATGGAATTTTCCATTCCAGCATTTTGCTGTTGCCGAGCTTTTTCACCTTAATTTGTCATGAAATTAATAAGAAACAGGCCACAGCTAGTCATTAAAACATTTTTCATTCAGTTGTCCAATTATCTTCAGACCGGGGAACTTGAGGTACTTTAAATAAATGCAAAACTGTTAATGGAATATGTCTGTAAACTCTTTAAACAAAAGCTGAAATTCTACACTTAAACCACATATTGCTTGGATCATGTCAATTCCACTGTGGTGGTGTATACAGGCAAAAAATATAAACAATGTGTAACTGTCCGAATACATTTAGACCTGACTGTCTATACTTCCTGGGTATTATGGGAGGAAATGTGTATAACTTGACTAGAAACAAAGAACAAAAAATATTTCCAGAAAAATGAAGAGGGAAAAAGGTGGAACATGTCTGTATCATACCCATTGCAACAGGGATGTCAGTCCAGTTGAGGGCACACTTCTGTGTGCAGGTTCCTTCCTCGTTTAAGACAACAGTTAGATCATCCTGACCCACAGCTACTTTCCCATCAGCCAGCGGGGCCACCAGTGGCTCCAGTTGCTTCCCTGTTGGGAATAGCTCTTTAATTGAGCCACGTCCATCCATCTAGGAAAAATAAAAAATGAAAATATTTATTGCAGGTAAGACTTGATGGAATTTGTCTGTGCTGCATCCCAGGTAAGCTTTGGAAATTAATTGTATGACTTGTGTACATGCAGACTACAATTTAAAGAGTAAAGGAACACCAAATCTGTTCTGATAGCTTACGCTGACATTTTACATTTTATACATATTAGTAACTTGTAATTATTTCTTTCACTCTTTAGTCCTACCCGAATCAGATAGTAGTCACGCTTAAAACCAACACATATGGAATTTTCACACCAAGCCATGGATTTAGGAATATCAGGAACTGCAAAATCTCCCTGAAACACACAGTATACAGTATATGTTCTTGATTAAAGCAGCTCTTTACACATAAACCCACAATTAAACTGTGCAGTGATTTAATTTCATCAACAAACCTGTAACTCATGAAACTCCCTGTCTTTCCAGTAGTAAAGCTGAAGTTTCTTTTTAACAGCGACGCACATCCGCAACTTAGCTTCCCCTGAGCTAGACTGCTACAAGTGTCAGAGAAATTTTGACATTAGTCTCAGCAGTAATGTCTTGTTTATTTCTGTTGTGTACTGCAATAAAATTGTGGAAAAAAATATTATCTCATAAATTATTCTGGAATTGAACAGTACAGTACTCCTTCTTACATGAGATCATATCACTCTTCAGAACTACAGGCTACTTTTTACTAAAATAAATATGATGCCTGGCTCTTAAGGTAATACGGGTGATTATAGTGAAGGGGTGGATTCAAATGTGCAGTACTATGCAAAAGTCTTGAGCAATACACCCTTTCTTCATATTACACTTTCAAAAAACCAGACTTCTTGTATTTTTCTATAGTCTTTAGGAATCCTGAAGTTTCTTAGCTCTTGTTTTTGGCAAGTCTTTAGCTCTCATTTTGAGTTCAGTCCCTATCCAGTTTCAGAAGTATGCTTTTTGTTTAAGCTTCACAGTGACTATAAATAATTCATAAACATAAAAAGCCTCTAATTGGTACAGTATACTAGTGATGCTGAATGGTTGGAACAGATTTTTTATAAACCAATTTTTGTTTTTATCTTCAGGGATGTTGCAGTGCGTGAAAGTGAAGCTTTTTTTCTTCATTTTTCTTTTTATTTAATATGTGGAAATGAGGGTTGACTCAAGACTTCTGGTTGGTTATAGTGAACCAATTTCTGTTTACATACCTGCAGGTCACATGCAAAAAGTGTTGCACCCTTGGCCTTTGATACCACAGTTATCTGCTGGAATGTGAGCAAGTCATGGACATGGATATTGTTTTCTGTGGGGAAAAAAAAACAAAAATATAACATTGGTACTTTACTAAGAGCATGCACACTCACTTTTCATAATTAAATGGTGGAATCTGGTTAAACCTCTATAGATAAAAAAAGGAAAGAAAAATACAAGCAAAATAACTTACCCAAAAGACTGACCAAAATCTTGTACTGGGATACAACATACAGCTGATAGGAGAAAAAAAGGATTAATTTAAAGACACCACACTTTCTATGCAACAATAGCAGTAATGAAATAACTTGTACAACAAGAAAATGACTCATTATGACACAGTGGACATTACTTGTATCATGAACATTTTTTCACTTTATGATTTTTCATTGCTTTAGTGCAATACAATCTAGAAAGAACTATGCATTTAAATTATCATGGTCATGTAGACGGAGAACTGTGGATACCTGCTGGATCTTCTTGGAGAAGTTCTTGTTGGATTTCTCTAGTGTCACTTCAAATCTGTTTGTGCCTGTGAAATGTGAAAAGGCCATGAAATAAAGGAATTAATTCAGTACATGCACAAAGTTTCAGGAACAAATGCAAATAAACCAAATGCCAACCTGCATCCTTCTTGATTCTGTAGAGGAGGAGATGACCGGGTTTAGTCCCCACCAGAAGCCAGTCCTCTGAATAAACAACAATTGGAAATGTGAAATGACATTAATCCAATATGACTGAATTTGCAAATGAGATAATACTGTTCGCTGCAACGAATAAATAATTACAGCAATCCTGAACTGCAAAGCTTTTAGATGATATTGAGTTTAAAATCACCAGGCACTAAATAAAAACGACCCATTCCAGTATGAATAGGGGAAGTTGGCTTGTGCTACTGGTCGAAAGAGGTCATTTAAAACCTTAGAGATATCAAGCAATTGCAAAAAACATGAACAACTGGGTATATATATATATATATATATAAAAAAACCAAAGTTATATTTACCCCAAGCCGCCAGGCAGTCGATCTGGAGGGGCAGTTTTTCCAAAATAGGCACGGGCTCGTAGGCGTCATGCATTGTGATGACTCATACAACACTGTTTAGTTTCTTTAAACAAATGAAAAAAAAAAAATACAAAATAGCAATCTCTGAAGCACTCTTGCTGTTTTTTCCTTAAGCTATTGCTTCCTTTAAGGCTAAATCCTCATCAGCTCAGTGAAAGTAGTTCGATAACCTATACATTATACAACTCGGTGACGTAAGTTGCGTTAGTTAGCGTCCAAACCATTGTCCCGTCTTTTCCAAATTGTTTAAGAAGTTATATATCACGAACAGGGAGTCGATAAAGGCAAGCTAGTGCGAGCTAGCTAACGTTACTGTCTCTCTCTCTCTCTCTCTGCCATAATACCACAGCCCCGCTGTCTGTCAACAACACACTGCTCACGCGAATTAACCTATTTCATCCCATATTTTCGTGGCAGTATTGTCCGTGTCCACAAATACTAATAATAAACAACTGTCAACCTGACGAATAGCAGTTCTGACACTTGTTTATCCACCTAACTAACTGCTCGCGCAACTGTTTCCTTAAAAAAATATTAAAGCACTTCCGGGATGCTTCACGCAGCGTGACAGACACGTGACCTGAGTGGTCGGTCACGAGGGTTGAATTTCGTGTTGCAGTGCAGAGGATCTGAAGCCTTCCTGTTCGCAGACTGAGGGCCCTTACCTTGCAGTGCGACATGCATTTAAATTAAACAGATTCATAGAAATCTGTATTATAATTTATAGTTTTTTGTTTTTTTTTAAATTTAGGTAATAAGTGCTTTTTATTTTTAAACATTAAACACTTTATTAGGAAAACTTTTCTTTTAAAACAACATTAAAAATGTTTTTCATGGTGTGTGATCTACAAGATGGGCATTGGTGGCTCAGTGGCAGTGTTCTCACCTGGCATGCGGAAGGCCCTGTTTCGATTCCCAGCTGATGTGGCCACTGGTTGTGGTGTCGGTCCCAAGCCCGGATAAAATGGGAGGGTTGCGCCAAGACAGGCATCGTGTGTAAAACCTCTGGCAAGTTGTATGCAGAACGGTGGTCTGCTGTGGCGACTACCAACAATAACATGTATTGTATTCTACAAGATGTTGAAAAAATATCATGATGCTGGAACGAGCCATTTTAAAATAATAGGGAAATTGTGGCCTTGAGAGAGAGGAGTCAGCAATAATAATTGTAGGCATTCAAGAGATAATTGATTGGAATGAACAGGGCCAAAGCATGCCGATATAACATTACCCTCAGCATTATACCACCTCCAAATTCAAGATTCATCAGCTCAGGCTGATGTTGAGCTTGTACTCATAGCAGCTGCGTCAGCTTTTGACTGACAGATATGGAACCTGATACAGTCTTCTGCCCTTGTAGCCCATCCGTCCCGAGATTTGACATGTTGCCCATTCAAAGTTCAAAATGTTTTTCCGCTCATTACAATTATACAGAGTGGTTATCTGAGTTAATGTAGCCTTTATCAGCTGAAACAAGTTTGACTATTTCTCTTTAATCCCTTTACTCAGTAACACATTTCCATCCATAAAAGTGCCTAATTTGATGTTTTTCCTTTATTGCACCATTCACTATTTATCTAATTAGATAACTGAATGCATGACTAGGTATACAGGTGTTCCCATTAAAGTGGTCATCAAGCATAGCTTTAGACTTTGTATCATATAAACAAACTTTTTGCATCCTTATCTTCTATTCTGCTTGTCCTGTGTACATGGTTGCAGGGACCTCGAGCCTATTCCAGGAGACTTGGGGCATGACGCAGCGTACACCCTTAACAGGGTGTCAACGCATCGCAGAGTATACACACACACTATGGAAAATTTGGGAATGCCAATTAACCTAGTCTGAATGTCTTTGGACTGTGGAAGGAGAACAGAGAACCTCGAGGAAACCCACCAAGCATGGGGAGAACATGTAAACCCCACGCACACAGACCCAAGGCGGGAATCGAACCCTTAACCCTGGAGGTGCGAGGCCAACGTGTCATACTTGTTGTTTTTCAAATTTTTGATGTTAAAATTAGGCCCATTCTTTAAAGTACCCTTTTACAACTAAGATAATTACTATTTGTTACTTCTAATTATTATTTTTTTATTAAAGGAAAATGCAGACCCCTTGTCTACTCTTCCTGCACCCTAGTTTGAGAACCATGTTGATAGTAAACATATGGCAGTGAAAGCACAGAGGATAAGATCCGGTATTTTTGAAGGCTGCAGGCTTAAGGACTGCCTCAGCTAAAATATCAGTAAATAATTTTGCATCTACATATAATTGTACCACACACAAAAAACCACAGCAGTGTCATTTGTTTGCTGAAAAGTATCTTTTGTCTGTGGTGTCTCTTAACATTGATGAATGTGCCAGAGGAGTGCTACAGTACAGTCAGTAATTATACCCATGCAGATTGTAAAAACCACCCATACATTGCATAGGTGATTTAAATGGTCAATAAGCATAGAGACAAGGTGGACACATATTTAATAAAGCAGCTGTTAGATGTATGCTTAAAGTGGATTATTACTTAAATGTAAATTCCTTAGAACAAAGAAATGTAAATAATTACAAGAAAAAAAGTGGCAAAAGATGAAATAGTTTAATACCATTCATTAATTCACACAATGACATCAAACAAGGAACTTATGCTCTAATATTTAAAAATAAAAGCAAAGCTACAGATGGTTGACCAAATAAAGGAAAACCTGTCATAATGAACACAAATGTTTTTTTTTACATGTTACCCTGCTTTGTGGCATGTAAAAAGTGCTGAGTATGCCAAACTCACCTTAAGTTTAAATCAACATGGCAAGAAAAAAAGTCAAACTTAGACATTTTAAGAAGATTCAATATTGAAGTACAGGTTACACAATCTTACAGTCACAAACATCTGCATTTAGATCCACAGTATCTAAAACACATCAGCCAATAGGGTTTCCAGCTGTTCTTTGGATAACTGAGAAAGTTAGTGGACAATATGTTCACACGTAAGAACGGTAAGACCAATAATGTTGTTTATTATTGTACTTTCATTTGTCACCTGTTTGCAGTTAAGGCAATACAAATATAAAAAAGTCCATATAGACAAATAACACAAAACAATGGTCTTCAGTTGTGTAAAAAATATCTCTATATAAGCTTTTTTTTTGTTTGTTGCTAAATTAATAACCAGCTTAATCGGCATTATCAGCTGCCATTTCAGATTACCTGAACTGCAGCTAAACATGGAAGGCAATTCGTGAGCATCTTGTGCACTTTTTAAACTCATACAAGATTTAAACTCATCTATGAACATATAAGTGGAGTGTTGCTAGCTACGGAGTCCAACAGAAGTCATATTATTTTAAGTACTTTGTGCTATTCTTGCCCATGTAGGAAACCTATCTCTAGTAGATTACTACAATAATAATAATAATAATAATAATAATAAATATTTTTTCAAATAAACTTCTTTAATCTCTAATTAATTATTGCAATTTGTTGTTACTATCAGTAGTATTTCCATTAGCTGTATTAACTGCGACACTTCAGCTTTGAAGTACATGTATATGCCTGAGTGAGAGGTAAAATATGAAAAAGGAGCAAAATATTTCACTATGAGGACAGTGTCATAGGAGCAGGTTCAACAGTTATTAATAGCATCCTTCATAACTGAGCACTCATGGGCATAAAGGTGATCAGTAAAAGACAAATTTTCTAATAATGTCCCAGTTAAACCATCAGTGCATGTCTAAAGATGCACAATGTAAATGGCAAAATTACAAATTATTAATCAGAATTTCCAGAACCTTTATTTTAAGTTCCACAGCTTGGTTTAAGACCTGTTTCCACTTTTTTGCCCTCATATAAATAAAATATAAATATTTGTTTATAGTCATTGGTCTTAATTAAATCACATTTTATATTTTTGATAAAAGTTCTTAGCTATGCTGATGAAATACCAATAATGTTTCTTTTGCTACTGTTCTATTCCATTTTGGACCTCTCAATCTTGGTTTTGAGAAGTTCCTGAGAAGTGGAAGAAAGACAATGTAAATAAAACAGCATGCTTTTGACCAATGATTTAGTAGGAAAATGTCTGATAATAAGCTAAAAAACATGATCATGAGACATGGAAAAACATTAATCACTTTACCTCTTCGTCATCCAACATCACAGGTAAAGCTCTGCAGAAAAGGGACATGTACAACATGAACATGCATACAAAATAATAAAAGCATTGTGCTGCAAAAAAAGCTATGGAACGCAACATAATGATGAAGTTAACGCTACTATAATGCTTAATAAAACATAAAATTAAATTTACAGGTAAAGATATAAGATTTAAAACCTCTTGTACATCCTATGTACATTCTACATAAAGTAGAAAAAGACATTACTTTAGAACTAAAAAATTGCTAGGAAGAGAAGAAATCCTGCAGCATCATTTCCTCTTGTACATTTATATTTGATATAGAAGGCTACTTATTGTACACAGCCTAATTTATGAATGTTTACTTACACATCAACTACACTCGTAGGAATGTTCTCTTCAACCCATTTTAGGTCTTCATCTTGGCAGCTCTATAGGTGATACATCATGACTTAATGACAACACATAACTTTTAAAGGTTTGGTAAAATCCAAGGCTATTCAAACATGAAATTGTGTCCTAGTCATTTGGAAGATAGTGGATAATAAACCAAATTTGGGTCAGGGTTCTACAAACACAATACTGATAAAGGATACACAACTCTATACCCTGACTGAAATTAAATGTCATTCTCACCTCTTTGCTTGCTTTCTGACTGCTGTTTGCATCAGACTTTGCTCCTCTCATTTTCATTCCCTCTGAAAATGAAAGATATAACATGATTATAATTAACCTGACTTCCAAATAATTATTTCCATAATTTAAATTCAGTCATCAGTTAGCAGTCATTATGTTGTTTTGAATTGGGGAAAAATCCCTCAGGGAACAAACTTCTCATAATTCATTTTTATATCAAGCATAAGAATGGGGAAAATGTCACCTCTAGGTGGCATGGCTGTTTGTACCAGACAGGCTGGTGTGATAATTTTAGAAACTGCTGACCTCCTGGGATTTTCACACCCAACAGTATACACAACACAGCATATACAGAATGATGTTACGAAACATAAACATCCACTGAGTATTTTTATTATTTTTTTGGCAGAAACACCTAGATGATGAGAGAGGTCAGAGGAGAATGGCCAGGTTGGTTCGAGGAGGGTTATTGTATGACAAAAAACTGCTCTTGGTAAGCTCAAAGGCAACTCAGTTTGCCCAAAAAAATAAAAAAAATGTACAAACTGAATGTCTTTATATTTTAGGCCAAGCTGAAAGTAAAACTCAGTTATTCTCTCCATGCCTATTTAACAATGCACGTGTACAGTAACTTTAATTAGCCACCTGCTGAACTAAATCAGTAACGCTTGATTTTTTACATTTATTCTCCAGTTTCTTTTTCTTTTGCGTCCCATGTCCTGTTTTTTTCCCCCAGATTTTTTTACCCAAAAGATTTTTCCACCCCCTTGCCCTTTTGTCCCATGTCCCGTTTTTTTCTTTTTTTTCCAGTTTTCGTTTTTGCGTCCCATTTCCGTTCTTTTTTTTTCTTTTTTCAGATAACCCCCCCACCCCCCAACCATGTCCCTTAAGGGGCTCCGTAGAAAGGGGTACAACAGCAAAATAAATAAATACATAAAAAATTGCACTCCTTACAAGTATGCCAAGAACAGCCTGAGACTACAATGTGCACAGACTTAAAAAAAAACATATGTTGTTTTTAGAATTTTTAACTGTTACTGTGATTAGATAAAGATCTTTATAAATATAATGACCCTACCAAAGGCTTCATCTAGCATAGGTTCCTTGGCCTCTTCATCATCATCATCGTCATCATCATCATCAATAAGTGAAGAATGAGAAAATCTAAGTAAAGGAAATATTTAATTATTTAAAAGCAGATACAATCACGCAGTCATTAAAATAATTAGAAAGCTTGTTATAAACCAGATACAGTGGAACCTTGGATTACGAGCATAATTCGTTCCGGAAGTGGGCTCGTATTCCAAAACACCCGTAAACCAAATTTAATTTTCCCATAAAATTATGGACACACACACATAACGTCAGGCTGAGGGAGAAATTTTCCCATAAAATTATGGACACACACATAACGTCAGGCTGAGGGAGAAAATGGTTTTTAACCTTCTAATGAAAAAAAGGAAAAATAAATTCCGACAGATAAGTGTTTGCGTTTATCCATGCAGGCGCTGTGTGTGTGTGTGTGTGTGTGTGTGTGTGTGTGTGTATGTGTGTGTGTTTGGGCCTATTGTTATATGTGTGCAGGCATGATTTGACACTGTGTCGGTTCACAAACACCACACACTAAAGGCGAGAGAGAGAGAGAGAGAGTCAAATTACAAGCGCACACACATAACGACAGGCTGAGGGAGAAAATGCGTGCACGGATGTTGATTATACCATTAAGAGACGCGTACTAAGACCCAGCAGGGAAGACGATTACCCACAATTCCGCAGCACATGAGAGAGAAAAATCATTGGTTCAGTTGTGATCACGTGACGCTCGGCATTAAAACAAGAAGCATATGCGTGATACATAATAATCGGCACTCGTAAACTAAGACTTGCTCATCTTACGGAACACTCGCAAACCGCGTTACTCGCAATCAAAGGTTTCGCTGTATTCAGCTTTGCATTTGATCAGAACCACATGTTGTGATGCTTTTATCATTTAAAATTCTTTGCTGTTGTTAGATTTCCTCACGTGAGTTAGTAGTTTCTAATGCTTAAGTTCAATACATTCTTCTAACCTTTGACTATTGACAGAGGGTCGAAGCAGCACCATGATGACTAGCAGGATGGTGGAGAAGAGCAGCCTCCAGAAAGCATCATCCACCCACAGGTCTCTCCAGCCCTGATCAAACAAAAACGGTTTCAGATCTTTCAGCAGAACGACACAGTTTCTCTTAATATCACAGCCAAGCAAGTGTGCTACTCACTGACTGACAGTCCACAAACTTGAATTGTCTGGTTGTCCATATGAGGAATATGATTGAAGCTGCGCATATAAACAGAACATAGAGCATAATGTACATGATGTCTCATACAGATTCAATGAAACTCGGACATACAGAATTCCAACTCACCCAGAACAGAGAAGATGAGTGTGTTGGTGAAGTGCCGGTATAATGAGAGCTTCACCACATTTCTGCGCAGCTTCAGGAGCCGAATCGTTTGAGACAGACTGATAAAAACGTGCGATTCAGTTAAGGTCTGTGACAATTACATTCTCATAGGCCAAACAGACAGAAATTTGAGTATTGGAGAACACAAAAAGAGAAACAAACAGAAAAATTAGGAAAACATTTTTTTTTTATCAAATAAAGAGAAAAATCAACTAAAAGCAACAAAGTACCTAACCTCAGTGCCTATGCCAGGGCTCACCAAGTGTCTGATATCTATTGCACACTATCTATCTTTTTTTTCTCATATTTTTAGAATATTAAAGACTTTACTGAGGCATAATGTCTGCAATTTTGTTTATGTGCACAGGCTTTTGACCAGTATGAACTGTTGAACACCATGGTGCCACTGCCTTTCATGAGATCTTCTAATTCAAATCTAATCACTGGGTTAAAAACCAGTTCAGGTTACACAACTGTTACTCCCATTCTGCTAATATGACTGGATAACCGTCAAGTTGTATGGAATTACAGTGCATACGTATAAGCGTAAAAACTACCTGTATTTCTTTAAATAAGGTTTTCTTAACACTCAGCTCTCTCAGAGCCATGAAAGAATGGCTGCTTCACATTTGAAATGCTGGCCTAACAGGAACTCCTTTAGTGGCCCAAACATGAGGCAATCGCTTGGAGTAATGAATGTACGGGGATGTAGCAATAACTCCCAGTCGTTACTGCAAGTGGTGTTTGTAAATGAATGTGTGTACAGTTCTCACAGACAGATACATGTCTTTGACAAGCTGCCAACAAGTTGTCCATCGGTTTTCAAAAATCAGGCTTTTTACTTCCTGAATATTTATGGGAGAAACTGCAGTGGGTTACAAGCCACCTCAGCTGGGGTCACTCCCAGACGTAGAGCCTTCTTTAAAATGTTTGCACCGTTCAAATATTTTAGTGAGGCTAAAGCCCAATCCCAATTCTATTTACTACCCCTTCAGGGTAGAAAGGCAGAAGCGCCTGACCTGGGCTACAGAGAAGCAGCACTGGACTGTTGCTCAGTAGTCCAAAGTACTTTTTTCGGATGAAAGCAAATTTTGCATGTTATTCGGAAATCAAGGTGCCAGAGTCTAGAGGAAGACTGAGGAGAGGGAAATGCCAAAATGCCTGAAGTCCAGTGTCAAGTACCCACAGTCAGTGATGGTCTGGGGTGCCGTGTCAGCTGCTGGTGTTGGTCCACTGTGTTTTATCAAGGGCAGGGTCACTGCAGCTAGCTATCAGGAGATTCTGGAGCACTTCATGCTCCCATCTGCTGAAAAGCTTTATGGAGATGAAGATTTAATTTTTCAGCACGACCTGGCACCTGCTCACAGTGCCAAAACCACTGGTAAATGGTTTACTGACCATGGTATTACTGTGCTCAATTGGCCTGCCAACTCTCCTGACCTGAACCCCATAGAGAATCTGTGGGATATTGTGAAGAGAAAGTTGAGAGACACAAGACCCAACACTCTGGATGAGCTTAAGGCCGCTGTTGAAGCATCCTGGGCCTCCATAACACCTCAGCAGTGCCACAGGCTGATTGCCTCCATGCCACGCCGGATTGAAGCAGTCATTTCTGCAAAAGGATTCCCAACCAAGTATTGAGTGCATAACTGAACATAATTATTTGAAGGTTGACTTTTTTTGTATTAAAAACACTTTTCTTTTATTGGTCGGATGAAATATGCTAATTTTTTGAGATAGGAATTTTGGGGTTTCATGAGCTGTATGCCAAAATCATCAATAGTAAAACAATAAAAGGCTTGAACTACTACAGTTGTGTGTAATGAATCTGAAATATATGAGAGTCTAATGTTTATCAGTACATTACAGAAAATAATGAACTTTATCGCAATACAGTATGCTAATTTTTTGAGAAGGACCTCTACATATAATGAAAACTTGTCCTAAAAATCCTTATTAATGGCAAAAATTTGTTACATTTATGGGTCTGCTTGCTCGAGTGAGCAGCCATATTAAAAATTTAGCTTAGACCTTCGTTTGAAGTGAGGTCCCGAAAAATCTTCGTTTGGAGGGCTATCTGGTCCTTTCCCTTCCCCTACCCCTCCAACCAAAAGAAAAATGAGACACCCCTACCCCTTCACGTGAACGCGCCAAACGGAGGGGTAGGGCTAAGTGTAGGGGTAAGGGGTAGAATTGGGATTGGGCTTAAGTGTCTCATTACTGTACTGTACAGAAAGTCTTTAATAAATATCAATCAGGTTTATACTTTCCTTCATGACAAATTTCATGACATGTCCTGGTTTGACTTGAATCCCCCTGGACTTAAATCCCCCCCTCGTATAACATACAGTAGTAACATAATTCTGTTTATGTTTAATTACTGTATTTTATTGTATTTTATTTTTATCTATTTGCACTATTCCACTGTTGTTATTACTATTTACTGTACTTATGTATATTGTTTTCATTTTATTGTTACTTACTGTATGCTTTTATTTTTCTTGTTCCTTTGAGCATGTTTGTAACAAAAGCATTTCCCTTGGGATAAATAAAAGTTCCTCTTATCTTATATCATTCCCCTTATATCATTATATATTTTATATCATTTGTTTAAGTGTGCAAGTAAAATTCTAATTCTACTGATAGTCACAAATGTTAAAAAAATTACTTTTTTCCTGTTTAAATAGGTTAGTATCTAATACTAAAATGTAATAGTAAATGTAATACTTGTGAGAGTCTGGGAAAAGCCTTTGGCCTCGTCTTTGGTTACTGAGACACAGTGAAAAGCACTTATTTTTATGAAGAAAGTAACTGAAAGGTATAGGTCTTGTTTGCACAGTACTGTGTTTTACCTATTTTAATTGATAGATTATTTTAAATGTATAGATTATTATTTTAAATTTTAAATTTTCATTATTTCTATTTTTATTTTAAACTTTAAATACTGGTAACATCATGGTTTAGATTTGAATAAATGGATGATTTAATTGAAGAGAACAAAATGTTATACTTAATCTTAAAAATAAAAAAGACATCTAAACTGAACTGTACCAAAAGCACATGCTTAACACCTTGTGATTGACCAAAAATAAGACAAAAGTTAATACTTTTTTTAAAAGAAAAAAACAAAACAAAAAATATGTACAGTATAACAATGTTATTCATGGGTTCCCTCTGATACAACTTATCTCTAAACATAAGTTAGTACTGTGTAATGCACTCAAAATAAGTGTTAATGTCTTATTGCAATGTAATGCTTGTAGTGTGTGGACTGGCCAGAACAGTACTTGGTCTTGTAAAAAGGATATCCACCATATGACACAGGAATCAGTGAGAGAGAGAGTAAGACTGGCAATAAGAGCGACTGTGCCATAGAAACTCTGTAAAGAAAGCAACAAACGAAACATATTCTATGAATAAGTAAGTTTTTTTAAAAAATATATAATATAAACACACATGATCTATAACAGGGTTCTAAATGCAAAGTCAGATCACTCACCCCAGTTACCCTGAGGACGCCCTCAACAGAAGAAAAGATCAGATAAATCAACCCTACAGCCACCAGCCTCGGTACTGTTGTCCCTAACCTGGGTCTGAGTCAACAACAAAGCAAACGCTCAAACCAAGCCTTAAAAACAAGCTCATGTTATGACTTTTATTTCCACATACATTAATGAGTGAAATTACTCTTTTACCTGTAAGGTGTTTTTTTTTTGGAAAAAACAAAACAATAAAAAATTCATCCAATCATAGTGAGTCTTAATATTGGGCAAATACAACCTCAGACAAGCGACATCATGTATCTTTTTTCACCATGCCATTATTTTTTAAATAAAAATAAAGCTAAAAAGCTAAAAAATAATGTGTGCAATGCTAGTTAACCCAATGATTCACCTTAAGCAGCAAAAACTTTGTCAATTTGTCAACATCACTTTGGTCCATTCCTTTTCTGAACATTGCTTAAATTCAACAAAGTTTTTGGGAATTCGCATATGTACAGCTCTCTCAATATCCCAAGACAGCATTTCAGTTGGGTTGAGGTCTGGACTTTGGCTAGGACATTCCAAAACATTGATTCTTTTTTCAGCCATTCTGATGTAGATTTACTGATATGCTTTGGCTCAGTGTCCAGTTGCATGACCCAATTTTGACCAAACTTTAGCTGTCGGACAGATGGCCTCAAATTTGCCTCTAGAATATGCTGGTATACAAATAAGTTCATGGTTGATTCAATGACTGCAAGGTGCCCAGGTCATGTGGCTACAAAAATAAGCCCAATGCTTATGCTAATGCTGTTTGGTAGTAATGTTACTGTGACAAAGAAGGTCCAAAGCTTGTATTGAGCAGAGTAAGGTGTGTCTAAATGAAGCCTCGTTTCATGGCATGTGTTGATTCCTTCAGAGTCATGTGACCAACGACAAACAAAGCCTTGTGTTTCTGGTTTGTGACTGAATCATTATACTGGAAATTTTTGTTCTTAAATTCATAAATCAAGATTCAGAAAACTTTTTTTTGCATTTCACAATTAATTTTACATTTACTTCTTATTTATTTACATTCACTACTTAATTAATAGGTAAAGAAGGAAAATGCACACAAAATTTTTGACCTGCGATGTTACTATCTAGTGCTACAGAAAATTTGTCCACTAAATGGCAGTACAATGAGCCCTAGAATGAAGCTTCATGAAATTAACCTTTTTTTTAACTATTGGCTGGGAAGCCTAAAAATCTAAAAGAGGCCTCATCTTAGCATCACTACTGTTAGGTTTTTGCTAAAAATGGAATCCTTAAGGTTTCTTCATATGCAGTTTTGCTTTTTAGATAGAAGCTAACAAACCACACTTGTTCGATCTTCTTTTAATTGTGCCGCCACTGATTAACATGACCGGTGAGGCTTGTAGGGTCTGAAATGTAGACCTTGGGTTTTTTATATTTCTTTGAGCATTGCATGGCCTGACCTTGGGGTGGATGTGTTGGGATGAATAAATTTTCTTACTGTAGAACGATGAACGATGAACTCCAAATTGTTTGGAAATGTTTTTATAAGCTTCTGGATTGATGTGCAGCAACAATAGCTTCTCTAAGACCATTGCTTATGTCGTCTGAGGTGGTATTTGCCCAATACTAAAACCCACTACGATAATATTACTTTTATTTTGTTTTTGCACAAAAACATAACTTTTACACAATTGTATAAAAGCAGAACAGTTTTCTTTCAGAAAGTTAGGAGGTTTTCCACAAAATTTTCTACAGTCTAATTGTATATATTATGTATTATGTAATATTGTGTTCAATGACAAAATGCAGCATTAGGGACTGCTCTCTTAAATATAAAGCTGACCTGTTTTCTAAAATCACAAGTCAATTTAGTTATAGGTAAAATAGTTTAAATAGACAGCACACTATTTAATATGAAAGAAGCAGCCTTTTATACTTAACGTGGTGGCTGCATTATGTTAAAATCATCGAGCCAAAGACCTTGTTGGCTAAGACAATTGGAGAAACCCATCTGAATATGTGCAGACATACTGTAAAATGTTTGGCTATGTTAGTTTTGGTTAAATGCACAAGAGCCAGAGAAACATTGTGTGTTTTTAAGCTAAATCTAAATAGATAGTTTATATATAACTTAAAACACCTCTCTGGTAGTGTCACTAAGATTTATATCAAGTGGGGAGTCTTTAGTAAATGTACTCTAGTATAAGAAGTACTTATACTTACTTTACAATACCATAACCCAGACTGACTATGATCAGGAGGATCCGAGCTAGGGATCTTTTCAGTGCAGACAGCAGTTCAGCAAAGATAACAGCACTCTGGTCTAAAAATAAAAATAAAAACAAATCAAATTACCACTAAACAGCAAAGTAGTGATGAATAAGCCCAGATAAAGTCAAAGTCCTAACTGTAAGCGCCGTTGTATCTGATGCTTTGATACTCAGAGTAAAACACTGCCTTCTCCAACATGCCCAAGATGATTACAGCGCCAATCCAAAACTGGATCCTGAGAAGGTCACGCCAATAACAGGCTAGCCAGAGAAGCCACAGAGCTCCGAAAAACACATACACGATGCACATAGTCATAAAGAACTGTGAAAACACAGAAAACAGAGCTTCAGTACCAGCTAACTGGCCTTGCTGATAGTGTTTTTGTGAATAAATTAATTAATACATTACCACTTTGAAATAATTTAAAACATCCATGATTCAAAAAAAGAACAAACTCACCATCATTAAAGGCCAGTCAGCAGGTGAGGAGTACTCGTGAGAACCCTTCATTTCCACAGTCACTGTAAACACACACACAAACAATTAGGCTTCATTTTCAGATATGCATTAACTTTTTACTGTGAGCAAGCTAATACAAATCAATATAAAAAAGATTAAATATGTAAAATCCTTTAAATACTTGTAATAAATAAATGGTCCTTAGACTCGCTGGTTGCATCCTGTACCCCCGTCTCTCTGCGCCCTCTACTGGCCTCTGGATGTTGTTGTGTTTGGAGCCTCACAATAAACATGTAGGGACTGTCTGACCATGATCTGGCAACTGCATTTATATACTGTATAAAACAGAATGCAAAATATAGCCTTTCTAATCTTTTATGTACAGACATTGTTTGAATTTTACACACTTTGGATTGATCAAGTATTGTTTAAAAAGTGTAAACTTAGAAAGTTTAAAACTGCATTAAAGGGATTGCGTGAAGCATAAGTGAGAAAGATCTTACTGGTTTTTCTTCCCATATATTTCTGGTTTGGTTTATATTCTTGCCACCCTGTAAGAGATGCATGATTAGCATGTTAGGCCACTAACAACGAGAGGCGTTCAAGTCATCTAAGAACATCTCATGAGATTTCTCATGAATGAAGGAGCAAACCCGTTTGACATTTACAGAAGACTTCAAGTACAGTATGGTCATGAGATTAGGAGCAGGAGATTATAAAGAGAAATAAAAGTAGTTTTTACTCCCATATTTTTTCTGTTATTCTGAGCAATCAATAGTCCCAGTTTGACTTGAACACCCCTCATAATTTCCTTTCTTAATGTTGATAGTAAAAAATGGTGCACTGTTGCCCATCATAAATGTCTTGTGACTTCAATCTACTTGTATCTATTTCATTTCTTTATATAAACTTTATCTATATCTTACTCAAAAGAAATAGCAACAAAATAAAGTCAACAAATAAACTTACTTGAGGACTGAGAGACAGAAATGGCTGAAATTCTTTATAATAAATCTGAAAAAGGATATATAACAATACAATAAGTATAAGGTGAACAAAGTGAAAAATATAATCACTGTTATTTAAAAAAATAATAATAAAATAAAGTTAATTATTTGTGCTACTAAGCATTTTTTGTAGGCATGCAGCAACTAATGAGCTGAATGTTTCTATACACAGACCTTAGGGGTGAAGAGAGCAGAACAGTTGTCAAAGTAGATGTAGCCTTGGCTATAGAAGCCGCTCCAGTCATCCTTTAGCATGTGATCCAAACCAAACATGGCCTCTGCTGCACTGTCCTGCAGGGAGCGAGCTTCAGAGCTACAGTCAACAAGTCCGGACTCATTTCCTTTATTTTTATTTCTAAGTATTTTTTTATGTGACCATGCTAACTTTTCACAACTGACACTGAACTATCCTTTACCAAACACTACTGATTACCTCTTTAAGCAAATAATAAGTCGTAAGACAAGTTACACAGAACCACACCTTGTTCTTATACAATATATGTGTAATTGTTGTATATGCAAGTGTTGTCTTAGCTACATTCCTGGGGAAAATGGACTTTCATAGCTTTTTTGAATGATGGTTTTATAGTTATTTAGAAGCATGTGGCATCTTATAGAGTTTTTAACAGACTTTTTTTTTTAGGTATTTTTTCTTGTTGAAAATCATGGAAATTGCTACTCTAATTTTTTTTATCCTAAGTTCATTTAGCCAAATGACATACTCAACCAATGCCAAGCACATTTTACACCCAGCAGGAACAGCCTCTTCAAATTAGTGTGATGACAGTAATGAAAAGGGAAAGAGTTTTATAACCAATCTTTCATTTAAATACTCAATAAAAAAAAAAAAACAATCTACAGGCACATTCAGCAGCTTAGACACAACCTGAACAACTTGTGCATGCAAAAACGTACATCAGTTTCACTAAAACAGTCTAGGAAAATAAAATATCAAAGGAAAAATATCTATATTTTTGTCTAGAGCTTTAGATTTACATAAATTATAATTTCTTGTGCAATGTTATTATTTACTTACAGGGGTGCTGAATACTTCATTGTAGCAGAAAGATGAGCGCAGATACCAACTAACATTAAAAGTCATTTTTTTCTGGTTACATGCTGCCAAATCTCCATCAACTGTATAAAAAAATAATTTATTTAAATTATTCACTATATTATTGTTATTAATACTTGTTTTACAATAATTCAAAGACATGATCTACATAGACCAGAATTACACAGGAAAGTTAAAAAAATGTCCACAACTTACACTTCATGAAGATAGTGGTGTTGGAATACAAAGTCTTACGAAAAATGGCATTTTTTGGCTAAAAAAACAAAACAAAAACATGAGATTATATTTCTGAAGTATGATGGTTACATTACACTGATCACAATGCGTCTTGTTTAACCAATGTGTGGTGCAGAACCAGTTTCATCACATTCCCTGACCCAAAATAGTCTTTAGCAAAAAAAAAAAAAAAAAAAAAGACAAGAAGTTTTTCTGTTACTTTTGTTTCTGTTGTGTTGTTTCTGGATGTGTGAAGCTCTATTACAGTTGTGTAAGTCTTTTGTGTATGATTTTACATTAAAACACAAGGCAGTACAATACTGAGTGACAAGTTGATGAACTGGGAGAAGAAAGTAAAATGTTCTAACAAATCCTGCTGCAGAAACACAATTAAATTTACAACCTGGTTCAGGTAAGTTTAATCAGAAAAACTCTGATATGCAGGGACGTACTGTGTAAGCATAGTGTGAGTTTTAATGATCAAGAATTACAGAGGAACTACACTGAATGTGAACCTTTAGTCCAGGGGTCGGTGCCTCCGGAGCCACATGAGGCTCTTTCACACCTCTGCTTTTGGAAAATAAATAATAAGTATTTAATTGAAACTTATTTTATTTTAGTCATTATTATTATTCTAAATTTTAAGATTATGGTTATTTTGTAACAATTAAATAAAACGTAGTTAATTTTTTGTTGCTGAAAATATGCATTACAGCCGCCGATGTGCGACACCCGCCAGGTGTTATGCGCTAAAATATTTGTACTTGACACGTCTGCCCCTGCTCTAGTAGGAAAGTATCCTTATAATGTGATCTTTAATACCATTTACTTCCTTTTTGTCTTTAACACCCGAAGGACCTGAATACCTAAACTGTAAGCATGGTATAACAAAGCAGTCCCCTTTCACTTTTATTTACATACAACCCAGCAGCATACAAATGAATAACTAAACACTGATTAAAGTTGTTGTTTGTATTTCATACTAATACAAGGAAATATACAAGGCTTTTAAAGTTCAAACTGTCCACATGTTTAACATGGTTTAGTTTTGCCATAATTTTTTATCACTGAAATGCTATGAAAGTTTTAAACTGGTCATTTTTTTATAGACTTACAATGACTGCAGAGATCTGAATTCTAACACAAACATGAACCTCGGACATCAGCACTCAGCAGAAAAAATTTATTGACTGAACCTTATTAAATTTTAATTTAGTACTCCCATTATAGACTGTTTTGTCTTGTACTGAGTAGGTGGCATTGAGGGAGACAGGGGATCGAATTCAGACAAAAAGAATCAGCATACAGCATTCAGTCATTAAAAACTTAAGCATGCATATTGAGATCATGAAAATACACTAATGTTAATTTTAATTTTCTTGCTGGTTGCTTTTAAATATGAAACTGGCTGGGCAAAAGTAAAAAAAGGAGCTAAATGGACAAAAATAGCAATTGTACTGTATAGAAACTACAATACACACAGGTTTGCTACTGGTTTTAAACTCTAAACCTTTTACATTCACACTTCACCAGTAAGTATTGCTGTTATTCAAAATCGACTACACATTATGTTGAAGTAACGCTGCAGTTATAGAAGGGACTTTTCTGACTGGTTGAAATCGCTTTTTTGTGGTTTTAGGCTTCGGGGTGCTGTGTTATGAGGTATTTTGCTGTGTCTGTGCCCCCATAGCCCTCGACTTGCGCGCGCGCAGGTGTACGCAAATACAGTAATTGCAAGCGCGTCCGTTTTTCACTCTGACAGCTGTGTCGGTTTCTGCCAGCTCATCAGTGTTTAGACTGACTTTAGCGCCAGGTTCACAGCATTTTTTTTAAGATTTCTACTTTCAGTACGACTGTAGATTTTGTTTATTTATTTATTTACTTTTAAAATTCTCTCACTCGCGCGCCTAACTGACGTGAAAAACGTAAATCTACACCAGTCTCCTCGTGTCACACCGTAAACCTCAGGAATATTGCTAATGCTAGATGTTAGCATTGTTAGCTCATGGGACTTCCTTAGCCGGCTGTCATAATAAGGAAGGGTCCAGTCATGAACATGTCACAAGTTTCTTTTCCTGCGCGTGTTGTATCACACTTACCGAATTAGCGTCGATTTGTATATTCCACAAAGCGACTTCAGCCCCGAGTGTTTGGCGTAACGATACTAAAAACAAACATAGCGGCAGATACACATGAACACATGTCATTTTCACAGAGCTCTGGCTAACTGCTTCAGCTGTACTTCCCACGAGAGCAGCGCGAGGCGGTCGCCATCGCGGGTGTTTACACTGAACCAGCCAATCACTGTTCAGTGTTGGCAGCGTGACTCAACGGGCAGCGTTCAAGAGCTCCCGAGGAGACGTTTTGAAACGAGAAAAAAGATTATGTAACAGACCGCGGTGAAGTTGGTCTGACGTTGGACGTTGAATATTCGAGCTCCGGCGACCAGATTTGTAGCAGAGATTCGCTGATTTGTAGCGGGGATTTGCTAACAGAGTCCGGCGAAAGCACGTCGCCTCTTGCGCGAGTTAGGGACCGTCTGGAAATTACTGTCCGACTGAAATACGGATAATATTAATATTATAAACATTGATATTTAAAATAACAAATTATTGCTTTAAAATCTATTCTAAAATGTGTGTCCACTTGTCCTGCAGAGGGCACAACCTTTTTTGTCAATATTATCACTTTTCATTTTGATTAATAATTAATATGTAATAATTCTGCATTTTATTTCAATACCATCCAGGTCATGTGACCTATTGTCTCAAAATCGATTCTGAAATGTATGTCCACCTGTCCTGCAGAGGGCACAAACTTTTTTATTTAATATTATCCCTTTAAATTGTTATTAATAATTAATATTCAATAATTCTGCATTTTACTTAAATACCTTTCAGGTCATGAGACCTTTTGACTCAAAATCTAGTTTAAAATGTGTGTCTACTTGTCCTGCAGAGGGCACAAACTTTTTTTGTCAATATTATCACTTCGCATATTTATTAATCATTTTTTAAAATAGAATTTTCATTGATTTTACTTCAATACCTTTCAGGTCATGGGACCTATTGCCTTAAAATCTATTCTAAAATGTGTGTCCACTTGTCCTGCAAAGGGCACAAACTTTTTTGTCAATATCACTTTTCATATTGATTAATAATTAATATTTAATAATTCTTCATTTTACTTCAATATCTCCCAGGTCATGTGACCTATTAACTCAAAATCTATTCTAAAATGTGTGTCCACTTGTCCTGCAGAGGGCACAGCCTTTTTTTTATTCAATATTATCACTTTTCATATTGAGTAATAATTAATATTTAATAATTTTGCATTTTACTTCAAAACCTTCCAGGTCTTTTTTCAGTAGCAGTGATTAACCTTTTCATAGTGATGTGCCCACTCTTTAGGCTATAGCAAATGACATGTAGTCAAGCAGTACTTGCACAACTTCTTCAGTAGCAACCAGGGCTGGTTCATCTGTACTGTATAATGGAATTTGCAGGCATACAAAACTGAAGTACTGATCAGATGGTCGGTGGATCAAGCCACACCTCCACCAGGTTGCCATTGTTGTGCCCTTGAGCTAGGCCCTTAACCCAATCTGCTCCAGGGTTGCCATATCGTGGCTGACCCTGCTCTCTGTTATGCGAAGAAATTTTTTTTTGTGCACAGTAATGTACAGTATGTGACAAATAAAGGCTTAACTTCGCAGTAGGCGAGCTGCTTTCGCTGGACTCTGTTAACGAATCTCTGCTACAAATCGATGAAACCGCGGGATATATACAGGTGTAAATATGTTCCGTCATGGTATTTTATAGTAAAATTAACAATAAACTGGGTTACCACGTTAACGTATTTATTATTATTTACCAATAGATATTATGGCATTGAATACGCAGTTGAACAGCGCATGGCACCTGCCCCAGGTCCGGGTGGCGATTTTCTGTCTCTAGGATGAGCTGGGCGTGGTGTCGTCATAAATATATAATGAGTGCATAATGTTTAATTTGCCCACCTGCATATTTTTTGCGCCCTGGAGTTATCCTTGTGTGTGTCTTTTTCTAATGTTGCGGGAAATAATTAAAAGGCCCTGAGAACCTGAATTTATTTTTATTATTATTATTTTACAATATTTCACACTTTACACAGATGTTTATGTACAGTTTATGTAAACAGATGTGGCGAGGCCCTTGAATCTAAAATCAGATGAAAAGAATTTACAATAAAAAAATAAGTAGGGGCAAAAAACAATAATAAGGAGCTATTAGGTTATCTTTAATATTAATACTGTATTGCCATGTAATAATCACTAGGCTTTAAAAAAATGATAGTAATAAACAGAATCATCAATAGATCTTAATACAGAAGGACCAAAAAAAGAACTTGTAATCTTGTCTAAGATGTACAATACCTTTATGGTCTTTTTGCTTAACTTTTTACGATTAGTCAGTTTAATTCACCTTTATTTCATTTGTACAGCTTTTTCATAATTGACTGTCACAAGTTATTTCAGAAACCCAAATATTACATTTACAGTTTTAATCTATCTCTAGTGAACAGATGAGAGAAGACAAAGTGCAAAGGAAACTTCCTGCAACAAGAAGAATTTCAAGAAGAAACCTTTTCAAAAGGCAACCTTCCTCTTTTGTGACACCGGATAGTGTGATTTTTATTTCCACACATATAATCTAATGACGGCAACACACAGGATTAGGACTAAATAGCATGGGATGAAGATCCTTTTTACCATTTCCATTTGGAAGTTTCTTGCCAGATAACTGCACTACAAGCACGTAGATACTGTATGGAGGTGAGAGCAGGTGGTCTCTTTTGGAAGCTACTGCAAAAGAAAGTAAATCATAAAGTAGAAAGCAGAGTGTACATACAGTATAAACAGTAGGTTACAGTAACTAGCATGGAATTGAATCCTGGGTACTGTAATATGTGACATTTTCTATTTTTTTTCCCAAGGTTATGTGGGGCAAATGAAGGCTGTTGGCTTTTGTGCAGTTTAGTCATTATGTAGCCAATATAGTTTATATTACAACCAGAAGCAGCAAAAAGAGTAAATTGACTAAAGCCAAATAATTAAGTCAGTCAGTCACTCATCTTTTATACCACTTTATCCTGTATTCAGGGTCACAGGGACCTGGAGTCTATCCCAGGAGGCTTAGGGCACGAGGCAGCATACACCCTGGCAGAGGTGTGGACTCGAGTCATGTGACTTGGACTCGAGTCAGACTCGAGTCATGAATTTGATGACTTTAGACTCGACTTGACAAAATATAAAAAGACTTGCAACTCGACTTGGACTTTAACATAATTAACTCGGACTTTCACTTGGACTTGCGCCTATTGACTTGTAAAGACTTGCTACTTCCCATAAAAAGCCCAAAGATAAAAAGTATGTTAACACGGTCCGCTCTTTCTCTGTTTATGTGCCTGTGCGCGTGTGTGTGACAGAGCGCATGCGCGCATTCGGCACGACATCCAATCAAAGTACCGTAGATTCTTTTGATTCGACAGCGTCCAACACGTGACAACAACGTGAACGCGCCAGTTCGCGAAATGACACCGAAGGTAGCTTCGTTTTGCTATAAAAAAAATTGTCTATATGCGCGGACCACTGAGATTCTACAGAACGCAGTAAAGGCCAAAAAGGAAATTGTTAGCGTTTTTTAATCCTCTGACGAACTCTAGCCACCAGGATGTGTTTCCCTTGTTATCTTGGACATATTTAGAATGATGAACCTCGGCTGAGTCACTTGTAGGCTGTAAACATGTCAGTACATGCGTTGTATTGTTTATATTTAATCACTGGTATACACTACCCATGATTTGCTGATTTCTTTCATATGCAGTTTGGGTTTATTCAAATAATGTGACCTAGTGAATTGACATCACACGGATAAAATGCTAATTATCTCGCATAATAATAATAATAATAATAATAATAATTATTATTATTATTATTATATAATATTTAATTATAATAATACTTATTATTATTAATATTATAATATATAATATTTAATAATAATAATAATAATAATAATAATAATAATTATTATTATTATTATTATTATTAATTTATATATAATAATAATTATTATTACTATTATTATTAATGTCTTGAGACTGTATCTGACGGGTCTCTATTTTGGCATTATGGTTTTGCTGAAAAGGCATATTTGATATGAAATATCAGACAAAATACTGACATGTTTACAGCCTACAAGTGACTCAGCCGAGGTTCATCATTCTAAATATGTCCAAGATAACAAGGGAAACACATCCTGTTGGCTAGAGTTCGTCAGGGACACTAACTGTCCTTTTTATTCTTTACCACACTCTATAGAATCTCAGTGGTTCACACATAACCCTTCGCGGGCGAGCCTTCTTTTAAATGCGCGTTCCTTGTGGCCTTTTCATGGGGGTGGGGCTAAAAAAAAAATCCTGATGGGGGAACCAACTTCGACACAGCACCGGATTGTTTGTATGAGGTAGCCTACGTGAGTGTATCACACAAGGTAGGGAGCAAAGTTCTTTAATGTTATGTGAAGAAAACAACGTTATTGTTTGTATGAAGTAGCTTACTTCATTGAGAATATGTGCTACCATTTTACATTGCTACTAGCATTTACTAACATTTGTATTTTTATGTATCTGAGCAATGTTCTTTCATAAAAAAAGGTTTGTTTAATAAATACAGATCTTACAACCATACATAATCTGTATACATTATTTTTCTGCTAAAAAGACTTGAAAAGACTCGAAAGTCAAACCGTAGGACTTTGGACTTGACTTGAGACTTGTTGTCTTTGACTTGGGACTTGACTCTGGACTTGCCTGTCTTGACTCTGGACTTGACTCGGGACTTGAGGGCAATGAATTGAGACTTACTTGTGACTTGCCAAACAATGACTTTGTCCCACCTCTGCACCCTGGACAGGGTGCCAATTCATCGCAGGGCACACACATACACACACTCACACACACACTACGGGTAATTTGGGAACGCCAATTAACATAACCTACATGTCTTTGGACTGTGAGAGGAAACCCACCAAGCACACAGAGACGGGGATCGAACCTGGCCGGGAATCAAACCTGAACCCTGGAGGTGCAAGGCGACGGTGCTTACTAACATCTTTTTTTTTGTGTGTTTTCCTGACCTACAGTTCATACAGTAGGTATAACACATTATGGTTGTCACTTCCTTAAGCTCATCTGACATTAGTTACTTGTTTATTTCAGACCACAAGGGGGCTCCTGTGACTACATTGTGGAGTAAATATCTTCGCCAAATTCCACTAGTGTGTTTTTTTGCATATTTATTTAAAAGAATTGTAGGGCTCCCAGGTGATCTTGGACCACCTAATGACTTATTGCTTATACACTTATTGAAGAAAAGCAATTGAGTAAGCAAAAATGAACAGGAAAGAAAACAAATAAAAAACTAAACAAAACACAATATTCCCTCCCTTTCTCTATTTACTACTATTTTTTAGACACACTATTCAATGGGTATGGCCTTATTTTGCTCTAAAAACAGCCTCATAGACGGATAACACATGATGCAAACATGTAAAAGTGATTAAGCTCATTGTCTTGTTAATAAAAACAAGGTAAGACTTATTTTGCTTTGTGATACTGTATAAATGGAAGTAGCCACTAAAAGTTGAATAAGTTGTGGTCATGAAGGTATAGACATAGTTAACAACTATACTCGGATAGGCAGGGTCATTTAATCAATGAGTGATTAGTATTATTGTACCTAAAGTGTAAGAAGCAAACATTTCCCACACCATTTTACTACCTCCACCAGCCTGGGTTCTTGTTTACTGCAGTTGTATAGAGTGTATTTCTTTCATGTGCAATTAAACTCTAGGAGAACAACATAGGAGCTCAGCAGGTACAGAAAGTCACACAGCAGTTGGTCTAGCACCAACAATTATGCCACTGTCAAAACTACTTAAATCACATGTTTTCTCATTCGGATGGTGGATGTGAACATTATCTGAAGCTGTTGGCCTAGTTCTGCATGATTTTAACAATTTGTTTTAAAGGAACCTTTAAAGTTAATATTTTCCATTCCTTTAGTCTTGGGCAATCCTACATACAGTATGCTTGCTGTGAGGCTTTCTACCTCCTTTTAAGGTAGCCTACATAGGGTTCCTCACTTCGGTGGTTGAAGGCTATGTGTATATCGTTAAGAACTTTTCTGAGCCCTTCAAACTGAACTTCAGAAAACACCAGGCTTCTGCAAGCTTTTATTTTTTACAGAAATGTCGAGACTCAAATTTAAAGAGAGAAAAAAAGACAGACTGGTGAGGGAACCATTTATAGTTTACTGTGATATAAGTGAAATCAGGAACTACCTCATGGATGCTCCGAAATAATATTTATAATATAATACTATATAAGTACTCTAAACAGTTAAGCACAAATTATTTATTAGAAAGTAAAAATGTTATTATTTACAATGAATACTGGATATTATATTATATTATATTATATTATATTATAGTATAGTATAGTATAGTATAGTATAGTATATTACACAACCCTGACTTTGATTGTTTTTCTGCAATAGTCTGTTTATATTATTCCTGTAAGGGTTAACCCCTAGAGGGTGCCAAAGCGCCCAAAGACTGTGTTTGTTGGGTTTTTATGTTATAGTTTGTGTGAAGGGAACTTCATTCCCCATAGGGCACCTGGGTCAGGTGATGGAAGCATGCACCTGATCCAGGTCAATCATTAGTTGGATTATAAATAGCCTGACTGAAGCTCAGTCAGGCGTGTAGCATTTGTTATGTTTATTTTGTGATGGTTGTTTTCTGTAAGTGTTATATTAAAGATTTCCAAGTGCTCTTTGAAAAGAGCTTTCATTTTTGCTTTAATATAACAATAAAAAGATTATCTGGAAGTACTCATCTCAGCCTCTGCATCTATGCCACAACGCCGACACAGACAACCAGTTCGTGACAGAATGCTACACCTTAAAAGTGGCATAGCAGAGGTGTCTCCCCTAAATGTTTTTTTGGGGGAAGCAATGACGATGGAGCCAGAGCGAGCGGACTTCCTGAGCGACATTGAATAGCACAGAAAAGACCGAGAGCGAAGTGAGCGAACACCATTTAAGAGCGACGCAGCTCGGGGTGACAGACTTCCCCCCACCGACCAGGAGGTACGGACCAAGACGATCAGGTACGGCGGGGGCGAGAGGGAAGAAGAACCTCAAACAGTGCGGCCATGGAAGGAGAGAGGAACAAGAAATCTCTGCATGTTGTGGGCGGAGCAGAATCAAGAGCGGATACTGAACCTGTGGGAGCAGGTAGAACAACTCTAAAACCTGCTCGTCCAAATTCACAAGAGCCGCGCAGCAAGCTCTGAGTTTCACGGGAGCCACGCAGAGGGCTTCGATCGTCTTCCTCCTCCTTCGTCCAATGGTGAGGACGTCGAACTTCCTCCGCCTCCGCTCTTCAACACGGAGGAAACCGCGCTTCCTTCGCCGCCGCCTCTGCTCTGCTACACAGAGGAAACAGCGCTTCCTCCGCTGGACAGCGAGGACTTCGCACTTCCTCCTCCTCGGCATCTCATCTACAGTGAGGACATCGCGCTTCCTCCGCTGGACAGCGAGGACTTCGCACTTCCTCCTCCTCTGCCTCTCATCTACAGTGAGGACATCGCGCTTCCTCCGCTGGACAGCGAGGACTTCGCACTTCCTCCTCCTCCGCCTCTCTTCGACTTCGAGGAGGTCGCGCTTCTTCCTCCACCTCCAGGCTTCGTGGACGTCGCTCCAGCTCCGCCGCCGCCCAGCTCAGCGGACGTTGCTCCAGCTCCGCCGCCGCCCAGCTCAGCGGACGTTGCTCCAGCTCTGCTGCCGCCCAGCACCGCGGACGCCGCGTCAGCCCTTCAGCCGGCAAGCGCCGCGGACATCGAGTCAGCTGCTCAGCCGGCAAGCTCGGAAAACATCGTGCCCAAGCCTCAGTCCAGTGCCACGGACGTCGCCTCAGCTCCGCAGTCCCTAAGGGACACGGACGTCACTTCAGCTCTGCAGCCGCCACGTACGTTGCTTCAGCTCCGGAGCCATCAAGCACCGTGGACGTCGCCTCAGCTCCACTGCTTCCAAGCGCCGCCGAGATCGGCGTGCCCGCTCCTCAGCCCGGCTCCGAGATCGGCGTGCCCGCTCTGCAGCCCGGCTCTGGGAAACCTGTCCTGCTGGCCATGCAGCCCGGCCCAGGGGACAAGGTCTACAGCCGCCGGGTCGGGAGGCCAGACTCTGAAAATTAGGGAGGGAGTCCTGGACCTCTGTTAGCGCTTTTTGAGGTTGGGTACTGTAAGGGTTAACCCCTAGAGGGCGCCAAAGCGCCCAAAGACTCTGCTTGTTTGTTGGGTTTTTATGTTATAGTTTGTGTGAAGGGAACTTCATTCCCCATAGGGCACCTGGGTCAGGTGATGAAAGCATGCGTCTGATTCAGGTCAATCATTAGTTGGATTATAAATAGCCTGACTGAAGCTCAGTCAGGCGTGTAGCATTTGTTTTGTTTGTCGTGGTTGTTTTCTGTAAGTGTTATATTAAAGATTTCCAAGTGCTCCTTGAAAGGAGCTTTCATTCTTGCTTAAATATAACAATAAAAAGATTATCTGGAAGTTCTCATCTCAGCCTCTGCATCTATGCTACAACGCCGACACAGACAACCAGTTCGTGACAATTTCCCTTATTTCAGATGTTGTAATGCATAATCCCAAACTGAAACACAGTATTCCCTAGGTACCAGAATTCTCATGGATAGGGAGGGATAAAGTGACATGCTTTTAAAATTATAGTGATTTTTTTTTTTAAAAAATGCAAATTTAAAGTGATTTGCTTTATCCCCCTATTATTTCCATTGTCCTTGGAATATTGTGTGCAGCCTAACTTCTAGCTTTTTATGTAATGGCATTAGAGTAAATGCAAGTAGATTATTGTTAAAAGAAAAAGTTAAACAAATGTCCAGGGATTAGCCACGATAAATGGGTTTTCTGTTAGATAATTAGTGGAAATTACCCTTAAAATCAACTGTAACCTGGGGGAAATGTGGTAGCCCGCTTCAACAAAGCTCTGGAAAAGAGTGTGGGATAGATGAATTTTTTATGGGTGCGGTGATGAAACACAGGAAAGCAACAGGGAGTGGATACACATTCAGCTTGAACATAGTAGCTGTTATTTTTTCCAGCAAAGTAAGATATAAAAACAGAGCCACTATGCAGGAAGAAAAACTCAAGTATACATGGTAGAAGACTAGGGTAAGTGTATTGGGGGTTCATGTTGTTTTAGGTTATCATTGATTTAAATTTCTTTTGTTTGAATTTAAGTACTGGTTGAAATGTAATCATCTGTAATTATTGCTATCCTTTGTCTGAGTTTAAAAACAAGGCTGTGACCAGATTACGATAGGTCCTGAGCGATCTGTGGGTGTGGTGACAAAAGTGGACATTCCTTGATGTAAGTATGGCAAGGCTCAGCTGTCATGTCCTGCCCCCAGACCCACACACATGTTAAGAGCTATAAGTGAAAGAGACGTGGTTAAATATAGCTTAGGAGATCAGCACAGCCTACAAGTTCTCACTGTAAGGGAACAATCAGACTCGGGGTGTGGACAGTTGTTGGACTTCTGACAAAGCGGCATCTTAAACTGAAGAACCTCTGTGGTTGGAATTAGGTTAATTGGGTTTCTTAAAGGACACACTTTTTTTGTTCCCTTTTATCTCCCTCACAAAAACTTATGAAGATAAGGGATCAATTCCATTTTTGTAGCAGCTTCTTCAGTGACAAGCCCGTGGCTTGAGAGGAGAGATAGAGATGATTTAGACACCTGCATCAGGGTGTGTAACATTACAGTATCATCGGACACGAGAGACATACAGTGAGAGAGAGAAAGAGAGAAAAAGCATGGGGAGACACTACTGTGGAACTGCTTTCTAATGTTGGTAGTTGTTTTCAAGGAATGCTAGTGATAAGAGGAATTTTTTAAACAAAGGATATACTGATTATTCTCGCTTCTATTTCAGGGACCATTGCAGGTAAGTGTGTCATCTTTATTATTATTATTATTATTATTATTATTCATAAATTGAAACAAGCCTCCTTGTATTAAAAGGTTTGAGTTAGCTTTCACAATTTTATTATAAGCAGTACAGTCGTCTAGTCAAAGTCAGTCCAGATTAAATGAGAATTTGTGTTTTTTCCTACTTTTTCCATTTTTCGTTTTTATGAAAGAAATATTTTTAAAACGTAAACCTTACTGTTTCCTCTGTTCCCACTTATCTGTCTTTCTACATATCTCTAAGGTCCCTACTCTTTCAACACAAAGAGCTGATAATAATAGTTAGCTAGTGAGATCATTACTCTATTTTCACTTTTGAGTATGACAACATTCAAGAGAACATTAATTAATACATAAAGGAATCTCTGATGATCTCAAAAACAGGAAAGTGAAATACATCCTGAGCCTGGATATCTTAAAACAGTGACTTAATTGACTTAATTGACTTAAAAGACCTTGATCATTTTTTGTTGATCGTGGTGCTCACACAGCTTGCCACATTCTCCCTCATTGTATTTACAATCTGCAGGCGTAAATGTAAAACTGTAAGTCCTTTGACAGTTTATCTAGTAGAATGGGGAACTAGGAAGTGTGGCATTCTAAAGGAATGCAGCAGGATCGATACTCAAAGTCAGTGTGTGTTGAGCCAGAGTGCGTAGAGTACTATCTCATCTTACTCAGCAGCAGTTGTCATTTACACCTGGTTCATATAAAGCTGCCTATGGTTTCATCACAATGTGGTTTTGCTAATGTGATTTCTGTGATTTTCATGTTTAATTCACTAAACAGTTTTTTTCAGGAAACACCTGACTATGCCTTTTGTCTAAACCACTGAAGTAGGTCAGATTTTTAACCTTGCTTTTTTAGCTATAGAGTCTGTTGCACCCGCCGCTGGTCATTTGTCTTATTAGTCTGTCAATTTATGATTTCCTCCTCCACATTCTCTAAGTGAACTGACCATAATATTTCCCGTGAATGAAGGCAGTTCGGAATAGGGTGGTTGCACATTTTGTCAACGGAAGTCAACTTTCTGTGTATTATCACGTTAGGTTGAATCTGCTGTACTATTTTCAGTCGACTTTACGTTTAGGTTCCTTTCTTCTCTGGAGTAAAAACTTTTGCAAAGGTATGTGCAGAATCAGGGGTTGTCAGGGGTTTAATATGCAGTAGGTATATGAAAATATAGACCCTGAAAAATGTTTCCCCCCAAGTGCTACTAAGACAAATCGCACATAAATTTACCCATATGTGCATTGGTATATAAAAAATATCTTTTTAAAAAAAGGGTGTTCTGTGCCCTTATATGTGAGTTAGATTGGTTCTTAAAGTTTTAGAGATATCTAGAACATATGCAATAAGACATGCTTGGGGATGATTGACTTGGTGTCATTTGTAGTTTCTATTAATAATACAGCTTGATCTTTACTTCTTTCTTGAACTCCACCCACCCTACTGCCTTATAAAGTACTCTGATATGATGTCATGTAACCAAAGAAGCAAAAGTGGCAGGGTTTCATTTTAGAGGTGATTTAGAGCATTCTGCTAGAGCATGCTTTTCAGGAGTGTAGGGAATTTTAGGTGATTAAATAGTGGAGTAATGATGTAATTTTGTAAATTGTGTTCAAATTTTTAACTGCTGCATGACCTTAAAACCTATTTGACCCATTTAAAATGCCAACATATCTACACACCATCTCATGTTGAGTGCTTTTGGCACAAGGCATATGTATAAAATTTGTGGTCAAGGGGAAAGAAAGTGTTATATGTCCACTGCCTCCATGCTTACTTCGGTGAGCTATAATTACAAGTTCTGAAGAAAACACTGTAGGGTGAAACCCTGTACGAAAAGTGATATTACGTCTGAGATAGTCATGTCAGTAATACACAGTACCGAGTTACAGGAATGACTGATGTCTAAAAATAAGCACACCACTGTATGCCACAGTATTAATTGGGTACAGTCCAACTGAATAAATTAATTACAGGTAACATATTAGTACTGAGGAATGATATCAAAGTAAGCAGAAGTAACTTCTTAAAACTACACACAACCTCTTTCTTACAGATGACCTTGGCATGACCTTCCTAGTCGATAAAAGAAAACCATCCAAAAAATCAATACATGATGGTTAACCACTGAGAGAACTTAACATAAATTCATGAATATATGGTTGCCATAAGAAGTTTACACTCACTTATCATGAACATAAATGTCATGACAATGTTGGGCTTTAAATGGAATATTTGAGCTGGTCTTTTTAAATTTCTGATTTTTCTTTTAGGATTTCTGATATCAACACAAGATATACATACACCCACTTACATTATTAAACTGAGTGGCGCTGAATATTCAGAAATGTCTTTTAATTCGCCAAGGCCACTGCCTTTCAACTTTCTATTAGTGATATCTATTGACTACAGCCGGTAAATTCTCTGTGCCAATATAAAAAGTGTTTGCTTGACTAGACTAATTGGAATGACCAATACAGTATCATGGAAAAATCCAAGCAGCTCAGTGTAGATTTTAGAAAGGGGATAGTACAGGAAGTTAGCAATGGCTCATCAAAATCAGTTCAAACAATAGTATGTAAAAGCAGGTTATTGGAAGCTTTAGCCACTTTGCCACTTTCTTCCAAAGTTTGGAAGAAAATCCAAACTGTCACCCTCAGCAGAAAGCAAAGTGATTTTGGACGCCCAGGAACAGCTCAGGAACTTTTTTCAATCTAAGGCACAAGTCTATTATGAACTGGAAGCTGCTGGGACACCATTGTCCCTGTCCACACTCAAGTGAGATTTACATTGCCATGAAACGAAAGGCTGGCATCCAAGTTAGAAACCTCTGCTCTAAAAATGACATCTTTAAGCTTGACCAAAGTTTGCAGCTGACCACATTTTGACCAGATGTATATTTGAAGGAGTAAAGACGAGGGTTTCAACCCCAAGAACACGGTACAAGTGGATGAATAATGAAGAAGGGCTACCTCAGAATTCTTTGTCACTGGGTGACAACAAAATTGAGTGTTTCCCCAAACACATCAAAGCTGCCTGTGGAATGAATAAAGCAGAATAAATTTAAGCTGCTGGAGCCTCAACCCTTTCGAAAGTTTGTGGACCGTGCTTAAAACTCAGTCGATGCCAGAAAACCAACACATTTATTAGACCACTAACAATTCTGCCAAGAAGAGTTGTGAAATATTCAACCAGAATTCTGTCAGAAGATTGCTGATGTTCATGAAGACTGTACGACTGTACTGTATGTCCACAACTATACATTTAGATTACTCAAACAGCTTTAAGGACTAGTTCACATCTTTTTAAAGATGTATCTCAGACATTTCAGCTCTGTTTTACATTAATGATCTGTAGTAGTAAACCAATGAACCATACTACCATAATTTACCAGGTTCTTATATATATATATATATATATATATATATATATATACACACATACACACTACCGTTCAAAAGTTTTAGAACACTTTCTAACTCCATGATGGTTCCTGATTTTTATTTCTTTCTACATTGTAAGGGAATGCCGAAGGCGTCCAAAAAATGCATTAATCTCCTTTGAACTGTTGATATTGAGATGGTTCTGCTACTTATGCTCTGTAAAGACTTCATAACACCTCTAATCTGAGGTGCTGTTAATTGGTAATTTTTTAGGCTGATAACTCTAAATGAACTTCTCGTCTGCGGCAGAGGTAGGTTTTGGTCTCACCCTCCTGGGATGGCCTTCATGAGAGCCAGTTTCATTATGGTGCTTGACAGATTTTGCAAATGCACTTGACAATACGGTTCTTGCAAGAACTATTACAGAAAGGCTGACCTCTGTGTCTTAAAATAACAACTGTTGTTTTTCTTGTTTTAGGTAATAACCTCATCCAATATGTGTTATTTTATAGTTTTGAAATCTCCAGTATTGTTGTATATATATGTGACAAGTCCACTGAAACATTTGATTTCTTTAGTGGTAGCCGTTCTTTCTCCAAAGATAATGGGATAATTTATTGCCAAAGTGTTAAATTTGTGTTTTAAAGAGTTAGAAATTTGTTTGTGGCATGTATTTCTGGACTTATTGTTTAGTAGATGAGTTTTGTGTGTGGTTTAGGAATGGAGATCATTGCAGTGTAGTTCATGTGTTCTTTGTGTAACATGCTGCATACAGGTTGTTCTTACCTTCTTTATTATTAGTATAAGAAATCTGCCTACAGCATGTGACTGGGTTGATTAGTTGTAATTCCTTAAGGTTTTCACCTGCATATTATTATAACAGTTTTATTTTGCTCACATGGATAGTTGCTTTGTATTGCTCTGTAACTTTTGCTCTCTCATTTAAGTGTTAATACAAGTGTAAGAACCATGCTATTTCCAATTTACCAGACCTTTTTAGATACCTTATTTAGACTTCATCTCCTTATTTAGAACTCACTCATTGAAAGCTTTGATTTCTTCAGTTGCAGCACAGGAATGTGGAATTTGGACATCTGCTTGAAGCAGCCGGGTCTTTTACTGTAGTTATCTGACTTTAGATGCCAAATTAAAATAGAGCAATGCTGTCTTCAAATTTGGAAACTGTAAGAAAGCAAACACTCCTCAGGTAATTTTATTTTTAAAAATAATATACTATATATGAAAAGCCTGATAACCACTAATAATCATTTTGTTTAAATTTTGCATTTCATGTGCACATAATATAGGGCTCGGTCTTGCATCAACATTATGTACAGTAGAAGGCAGCATACTGTATCACTTTCAATTTATGCACTCAATACTAGGTCATGGCTCCTTTAGAATGAAGTGCCATGCCATGGATCAGGTGCTAATTCGTGCTGAAGAAGGAAATGAGCATATCAATAAAGCATTTAGGGAGACATAAGCATAAAGTGCTCTAAAATCTTCTGGTAGAGGGCTGTGTTGACTTTGTACCTGACAAAACACAGTGGATCAACCCCAGCAGATGACATGGCATCTTAAATCATCACAGTCTGTGAAAACTTCACATTGGACTTTACACTGTGCCTGACCACTCTTTCTCCTGCGAAGACTCCAGCCTAACGCCACTCCTTGTGAAACTGTCCCAAGTCCTTAAATCAACTATCCTTGACCATCTTCTTAGGGCTGTGGTCATCGCTGCTGCTTTTGCATCTTTTCCTCCTCCGCTTTTCTCTTCAATTCAACTACTTATGAATATGCTTCGATACAGCACTCTGGAAACAACCAGTCCTTTCAATGCTGAATTTTGTTTTTTATAAGAACTTAAAAAAGAAAAAAAACTAAATTATTGTATGTTGTACAGTACCTTGTTACTGTATATAATAAAACTAACTCACACATATACTTCCATATTCAAGAAAACGAGCTATATACAGTATTATATGCTGTCTGTTATTGTTAAATGCCTTAAAGGCCTTGGAAGACTTAAAGTCTTTACTTGGGCTGGTGAAGATATTTCGAAACTGTGAAAAACATTCAATTAAAGTTGCTATTGCGTATGAACATGAGTACTCCACCAGAGCATGTTGGTACACTTAAACATAGGTTTGTAAATCGGCTGGTTGACCTAACCTTGGTGGTTGTTTCAGACATTCGATACACCCTTACTGTATAAACACTTCATTTTTTTAGACATGTCTGGCCAGTTTTCTCTGGCCAAAAGACAGAAACATACACCTCAGTGTACAAAGTAGAGTACCATAATAAAAATTCCAACAGCATTTCATCAGGCTCCCAATGGTTACTTAGCACCTCCTCTAAAGTGATATTCTGTGGACAGAGTTTATGTAGCTTACTGCACTTGGTAATAAGAATTTGATGAGGTAACTAAGGTGTTTTATCTTGAGAACATGGATGAGAATTTTGTATTGGCATGTAATTTTAAGATTATGTTGTTGCTGTTAAATTTGATAGGACGATGCTTTCACTGTAAGGTGTTTTAATGGTATATATATATATATGAACATTCTTCAGCAACAGAATGGCTGTGTGTTTACATGGCAGAACACTGTTTGGTTCCTATTATATAAAATATACATTGTTTAGAAGCATACAAAGAGCGTCTCATTTTATTACACACTCATAATTCATAATTCTCATGCACAATTTTCTTCTTGTTTCTGCCGTCAAGAGGTTACCACAGTGGACCATCGACACCGCACACAACCAGTGGCACAGGTTTTTACTCCTGATGCAACTCTCCCATTTTACCCGGGCTTGGGGCTGGCACTGCATGCAGTGGCTGGGTGATATGGGGTGTGGCAACCCAATAAGAGCGGGGTTAAAACCTGGATCCCCAAATCCCCAGGCATTGCAGGTCATTAAATTTGGGAGAAATATGCTGTATCATAAGGTATATTTCACTAATGAACAGATCCACTAGGCTGCACCTCTGGAAAAAAAGGAAAAAAGTTACAATTTCTGGTGCAAAATTTACTTTGGAAAATCTTCTTTGAAAAGCCCCCCTAAACATATGTAATAATGCATTTGTATGTATAACATCTACATTTTGAGCAGTATTTACATCTTTCTTTTATTGCTAATACTTCTTTTAATACTAAATTTTAATTTTTTTTATTCTAATATTTTAACTAAATATTCCTGTGTACTTTCCCAGAATGCTTCTAGAGGTTTAGCTGGACATAAGGTTTCTTTTAGTTTTTAGAAATCACTCCTGGCACTTCAAAAAGCTGTATCTTATCACATTTAACTAACTTCTGTCAGCTGGCCGTTACCCCTGCCAGGCAACACCTGGAACATGTGGAGCTGCCAGAGATAAGAAATGTTGGTTAAAAACTGTAATGAATTCCTTTTTTATCAGCTCATTTCAAGAAACTTTTGTTCTTCCGATATTTTCTTAGCCTCCTATGTTTGAATGGGCTTAATGAAAGTCTGAACTATGCTTTTAAGTTTCAACATGTTGCTGATTCCTTTTTTGATAGCTAAACTTCATGTCATTGTTGGCCACAGTTCCTCTTCCAGCCTCCCAAAGGATTTACTCCTCCGCAAACAAAGATTATGACCCAACTTAAAACCCTAAAAGCAATGATGAAGAACATTGCTTAGTCCATCTGTGTTTATTCTTTTTTGAAGTTGAGTAATTGTTATGCAATTCAATGTGTATCACTTTACAATATACTCTCTCAGCATCATGTTCAGGAATTAACACAGAAAAAAAAACTTTTTTATCATATCATTAAATGATAAAACCGGATTCTTTCCTGTTATTTCTTATCACAAGTTAAAAAGATGCGTACATGCTTATTTAAAGATATCAAGGGTAAAGAAAAAAATCTACTTCAATTTAAAAAATCAAATAGATCGTATTGGAGCCTTTACTGCAGTGTGTGTATTTCTGTGTAATTTGCTCAGAATTGTTCAATTGCCCCGACACGGAACCCATGGTGCACAAGTCTTTGCATTTTTAGTACTGGTCCCAAGTCTGGATGAAGTGGGGATGTGTCAGAAAGATTATCTAGGATAAAAACCTATGCCAAATAAAATATGTGAATTGTGACCCCTAACAGGAGCAGGCAAAAAAAACAAACAACATATGTGGATTTAATTCTGCTTGCTTCTAATAGTGCTTTTGGGTTTCCTAATGTTTCCTTTGGACTTTTGGACTTCTGGTCTTCTGGTAATTACTGCTCGTAGTGGCATTTCTAAAACACTAGAAATCGTTTTATACTCTAGTTTTGTTTTAAGATGTGTTTCTTAACCCAACAAGTATTTTCCAGATTGGAAAGCACCATTAAATGAATTCATTTTGCAGATGTACAGAGATTTTTTTTTCACCTAGCAGCCAAGAAAAGTGTAAACCATCTGAATGGTGATAATCTGAATATATGACTATAAAGTGTTATTTGTAAAAACTTTCCCTTCCTAAATACCTGTAAGATGATATAATAATACTTTAAAACATTTCTGGTTTTCATCCTGCATTACACAATGTAATAGTTTTCTTCATTATAGATTAGTCAGTAAAGCATGCTACTGTATATATCATTGTATCCTATCCATATACTCAAAGTTTATTAACAAATTGTTAACAATTATAGAGACAACATGAGGTCCAAAGGTGATGGAATAGAAAGCCCAGCAAATGGAGTTCTTGTTGTCCCCCACGCAATTCACGAGCTCAGAGAAGAGCAGGAGGAGGATATGAAAGTGCAGGTCACTGAAATAAGTATCAAGGCTAAAGTTCAACAGAAGAAAAAGGAGGAGATGCTTACATCAGAAAATGAGGATAAATCCACAATGAAAGATAATCAAAGATTAGGCCTGAAGGATCTGTCCAAAGATGACCTTCTGAAGCTGCTTGAAATCATGGAGGGTGAGATCCAGGTATGGTTTTTCATAATCTACTTACAGTTTTTTCTTTAACTATTTGTGGCACAAACGGAACTGCTACTTACCTTCAAATAAGTTATACCATACAAGTATTATCTTATTACATATCTATGACTTATCAACACAGAGATGTGTGCGTTTCTTAAATCTGCTCCTAATTCCAACTGCCGCATTGCCTTTTGGGATTTTACATATACACATAATATCTCTGAAGTGATATGTTAACGTTTTACTTTAAATTTATAGTACTTAAATTTACTTTATGTTGTCTGTTTAATTTGGCGTTCAAATTCTTTTTTTTCTGACTGTGCTATGTTTGTACTGTATTTGTTTTTGCACTATATATTTAAAAATGTAGTTCAAACATTCATTCAAATGTGGAAAAAACTTCCAGCTGTATGCTGAAGTCATCCAAAAACATTTAGAATAGGAGGTGAATCATTAATGTGCACTCAAAACATCTATATCAAACAGATAACATTATAATGCAAGATGCACTAAAAAAGCTTATTTGTTGAATAACTGAAGTGAAAAAAAAACGGCAAAATTTTGTGGACACGTGGGTGGTATAGTGGTTAGCACTGTCGCCTTGCACCTCCAGGATCTGGGTTCGATTCCTGTCTCTGTGTGCATGTGCTTCCTGTGCTTGGTGTGGTTTTCTCCCACATTCTAAAGACAAGTAGGTTAAGTTAATTGCCATTTTTAAATTCCCCATAGTGTGTGAATGAGTTTATATGTGTGTGCCTGTGATGGATTGGCACCCTGTCCACCCTGCATCGTGCCCTATGTCTCCGGGGATAGGCTCCAGGCTTTCCGCGACCCTGAATGTAAGATTAAGCAGTATAGATGGTGAGTGAGAGTGTCACACCCATACAGTACAGTACGTGCTTGGTAAACAGCCCAGTGTATGATAGAGATATATCCTTTACTGGTATAATAACCTTTACTTGTCTTGCCTATTGAGCCACAAGAACATTAGCAAGGTCAGGCAAGAAGTCGGTTGAGAAAGCCTGGTAAGTAATGACCCTTCTTGTTCCTAAAGTTGCTCAGAGGGGGTTGAGATCACCAGTGCTTTGTGCAGGCTACTTAAGTACTTCCATTCCAACCTTGGCAAACATTTCTTTATGGACTTCGTGTACTGGGGTATTGCCATGCTTTTATATGTTTGGGCCTCTTATAGTCTACAAATTTCAGCATACAATGTCTAGACAACTTAGAGCTTCCTTTATAGGCAAGAGTTTGGGGAAGGCTCACAAAATGGCTGTGACAGGTAGATGTCAACATACTGTACCTTTGACTATATAGCCTGTCTGTCTGTCTACAGTATCTACTTGTCTAGTGGTTCCTGCTATTACGAGGCATTTCAATACCAACAGCTCCACCTAGTGCCAATTAAATTTTTGTTCTCTTCTTTTCTTACATTACCATGACTCATGGGGCTCATCAGATTAGAATATTTTGTTTACTGGTTTACAGAGTTTACTGGTTGCTTGATGGGTTATTTGTGTGCGAACACAAGCAGTGAAAGTACTTACCTTTATGCCAATTCCTTTGCCAGGGTTTAGAGGATGTGATCAGAGTGCTCAAGTCTGGCCTTAGCTGCCCAGGAAGGCTTGAGTCTTATTACAGCTCAGCATGTCCAACCAAACCCCTGAAAGCGCTGCAGAGAGATAGACTTCTTATCAACAACCACACACTCCATGAAGATGTGTATGAAAAGCCCATGGCAGAGGTATGTAATGTATTCAGTATCGTATATACACATTAGTTATTCTATAAGTTGGACCACACAAAATACTAACAAAATAATTGCTTAATAATTAGTTATCGGCTGCCAGAAAGAAAATGTTTGTTTTTACTGATTATTTATGTGAAATTAATGTGTGCTGTGGTGGTATTCCCATGGCACTCAGTTGGACAGGCTTCAGAATAAGCACAAGGAGGCATATCGACGAATGCTGGAGCAGTTATTACTGGCTGAGAAATGTCATCGCCGTGTTGTTCATGAGCTGGATGTGGAGAAACACAAGCACGTAGACTACATGAACAAGAGTGATGATTTCACCAACCTGCTGGAACAAGAGAGAGAAAGGTAAGAGTTTAGATAAGGCTGTAACTTTTGGTTTGCCTCAGGCAGCTACCAAATTGGAGAGAACTCAAGTGTGTCATATTGCACTACACAATGCAAGTTATTGGGTACCTGTGACACACTCAAGCAAGAAGAAAAAGAGCTTAATCAAAGAAAGCATTTATGGTCCTGGTTGTTTAATTTTCAATCCGTGGGTACAATCTATATTAAACTGATTTCCTGGGCAAGCATTGATAGTGTGCCTTAATTTCTTTCGTCCAAAGCCTTAAAAGGCTCCCATCAACACCATGCTTCAGAAATTTGATTTATTGCAGTACCCGGCACAACCAACTGACAACATACACATGTCAGCACTCACATACATTCATGAACTCCTCACAGAAATCCATTATATGCTGGAAGATAATATTTTTCAGCTCCTACATTTAGCATCTGTTTTTGTACCATTTGAGAGCAATCAACTTGGTTTTGAGGAGAAGAAGATAAACTTTGGATTTGGGTCAGGGTTTTTGCTTTACAATCTTTGTAGGGTTTTTATTGTATTGCAAAAACAAAAAAACAAAACAAAAATTAAAAGTACTGTAACTGTAACTATGATATTAAGTTAGCAGCAATCATTATACATATCCTAAGCACAGGAAATGCTGTGCAAATGGTCTAAGCATGAATAAGGTCACTGTGAATTTACACCCTCACCCTGTGCTGAATCCCTTCCCTGCCCATGTAGTTTGAATGCAATTTGCATTGCTCTCCTTTCTTAAACAAAAATAAATTTGGATACTGACATGCAAACAGGGTAGAGCAGTTCTAGCACGCTGTCATTTGCAGTACCAAGGGATGTTTTTCATGTTTTTTTTTTTTTTTTTTACGAAAAAAGAATAAGTAAATAGATTAACAAGAAAAGCTGAAATCCCATTCCATCTGTGTCCACCGCAAGTTATTTTACTGCAGAGAGTCTTTGGGCTATGCCATATATGGGCAGCGTGACATCATCAGCCAGTTTGGTCAGGAGGAGTTTTGAACAAATTTCTCTTTATCATAGTCATGATAGCACGTGTGGAATGTCACAGACATTTCCCCACAAGTCTGGATGATGGCCTCAACCTTGATGCATGTTAGTTACATCATTAGGAGCATGGATATGTCTTGGGAAAATAGAAACTAGATGGTAAGTCTTGACAAGCCAAAGTTATTTGGCATTTACTCAGTATTTTAGGACATACAGTACTGTATGTGGATTAAGGCTAGGTTTATTAAACTCAGATATTAGTAAAATCCACTGCTACGCCTATATCGTCTTTTCATAAATATTGAATTTTGAGCATGGTACAAAAACAGATTTTATGAATTTTATTTCAGTCAAATGATGGTTAGATACAGGCTAGGAAAATCTCATGGAAAGACAGTGTGAGAACCAGAGAATGGTGTTCACAGCCAAGCTTGGGTGCTTATTTAAATATTCACTTGCATTTTGGATTTTTAGTCACGGTGGCAGGAGTGAAAGAGGGAAAGGGTAGAAGTGCTTTTGTCTGGCAAAGCTGCCTATTTGTGCTGGTTTAAGTCTCTAGTGGGTTCCATTCAAACCTAAGTAGCACTTGTACATGAAAAAAAAATCGACCCAAAGAAAAATCACTACTCCAGGAATAAAATTAACACATAAGACTTTTATAGTATGTATAGAATTTTTAATGACTGTTTTCACTTGTTTATATGTGTTTGCATTGTTGCTCTGTTTCAGACTTAAGCAGCTTTTAAAACAAGAAAAAGCCTATCAACTACGAAAAGAAAAGGAACACTCAAAGCAACTGGAAAAGGTTCGTGGAGAGCTGAACAAGGTAAAATCTTTTGCACTTATGCTGGTTGATGAACAACAACTTCAACTAGAGCAAATTGACCAGCAAAGCCAGCAAATTCAAGACCTTCTCAAAAAACTTCAGGAGAAAGAGCAGAAGCTAAGTGAAGTTGAGATCGAAGCGAAAGAAGATAAACAGAAGCTTATGAACCTTGGGGTTGAGTTTGAGGTCAAGAATTCGAACTTTGCACAACGGTATGATGAGATGACAGCTAAACTTGCAAGCCAAGAGAGTCAGTACCAGCAGATGTGCCAGAAACAAGCAACATTGTCTCAGAAAATTGAGGAGCTAGAAGAGACAAATGCAATTCTCCAGAAATCAGCAGAGGAGCTGCAGGAGCTGAGAGACAAAATCAGCAAGGGTCAGTGTGGCAAATCGAGCTTGATGGCACAGTTAGAGAACTTGCAAAAGATAGTCTTGGAGATGGAGGGAAAGGATGAGGAGCTCACTAAAACCGAGAATAAATGCAGTGAGCTAAAAAGGAAGCTACAAGTTGAGGAGATAAACAACAAGGAGTTAAAGTTGGAGGTAGAAAAATTGCAAAAGAGGATGATGGAGCTGCAGAAATTAGAGGCAGCGTTTAACATGGGGAGGACTGAATGTGCTAGGCTGCAAGGTGCACTGGATAAAGAAAAGGGCCTGGCAAAACAACTGGAAGATGAGCTGATGACAGTTAAAATTCGCATGAAAGAGGTGGAATCATCTGAACTGAAACTGGAAAAGACAGAGCTGCTCCTAAAAGAGGAGCTAATAAAGCTCAAGTCTGTCACCGTGATGATGGTCAGTGAGCACAAAGATGTGGCAGAGAGAGTAAGATCTGAGGAAAAGAAGAGAGAGGAACTGGAGAAATTGTTTAAAGCAGAACAGGAGAAGGTTATGGTAGTTACTGAGAGGTTGATAGAGGAAAGTAAAAGGCTTCTAAAATTGAAATCAGAGATGGAGGAAAAAATAACTACCTTGGTCAAAGAGAAAAATGAACTTAAGGAAAAACTTAGTACTGAGAAAGAGAGATATAAAGGATTGAGTCCCAAGGTTTGTATAATAAAACACATTGGTGATGAGGTGAAAGAAGAAGGCAAGGGGTCTACAAATCAGGTTTTAAACAAAGATGTTGGCAACCTTTCAAATTCCAGGACAAACGATGAGAAAATTATAGAACTGACTAGAGAAATTGAAATATTAAGGAAACGTCTTAAACAGCTTGAGGTTGTAGAGGGAGATCTGATCAAGACAGAGGATGAGTATGATATGTTGGAGAAAAAGTTCAAAAGTGAGCAAGAAAGGGCAAACTCCCTTTCAAAGCAGGTAGAGGAAATGAGGAATAAGATAGCTTTGAGTAAGGTACTAGAGAGAGAAGAGACAGTTGGTCAAGAATTGGAGTTAAGGAGACGGTGCAAGTTGGAAGAAACCAAAAATAAAGACCTGCAAGCAGACGTTCAAGCTCTCAAGGAAAAGATTCATGAGCTTATGAACAAGGAGGACCAGCTTTCACAAATACAAGTAAAATACTCTGTTCTACAGCAAAAGTTTCTTGAGCAGGAGGACAAGAGAAAGAGTATGAGCAACGAAGTTCTTAATCTTACTAAGGAACTGGAGATTACCAAGCGCTACAGTCGTGCCTTAAGACCAAATAGCAATGGTAGAAGAATGATAGATGTTCCAATGACATCAACAGGTGTGCAGACTGACATTGGCAAAACTGAGGCAGGGGATGATGATGATGACACACCTGCAGTGTTTATCAAAAAGTCTGTCCAAGAAGAGAACCACATCATGAACAGCCTTCGACAGAGAAGCCTTAAGAAACCTCCTGAAAGGCCATCAGTCAGGGAGCTCTATCCCCCACCAGCAAATGACCTTACATTAAAGAAATCTTGGATACCTTGGATGAAGAAAAAAGAAAATCATGCTTCAGAAAAGCCACTGCATATTAGTGAGGAAATTACACATTCTGAAATTAAAATGACCCAGAAGCAAGGCCAACCATTACACATTCGACTGACTCCGGACCACCAGAACAGCAGGACAACTCTAGAGATTGGCAGCTCCCCTGCAGAAAATAACTTTAGCACTGCAATACCCACTCCCTCATGTGGTGCTCAGAAGCCACAAATAACAATCATTCCTTCCACTGCTATTTCACCAAATCCAAAAGAGCTAAAATGTCAAGAGAGAGAAAAATCTCCATTGACCATCACAGCTATCTCAAGAGCAAAGTCCCCAGAAAGCATCAAGATCCCATCTATTAACAGACCAACATCACCAATATCCCTTATACCAGTCAGCAATTCTAGCTTAGCACATACATCCAGCTCCCCAGAGTCTCAGGGAATGATTACCGAGCGGGCAGTATTTAAAGTGACTCCTGAAAAACGAATGGTGCCCGCACCAATTAAAAAGTGTAACACAAATGCTAATATCATTACCACTGAGGACAATAAGATTCACATTCACTTAGGCTCACAAGTCAAAAAGCCTTTTGAAAACAACAGTTCTATGGTCATGGTCAGAGCTGACAATGTTGCAAATGGAGGCAAAGAACTTTCTACAGGTACTGTGCTACGCTCACCGCGTCATTCAACGATTAGTAAACAAGCATCAAGCAAAGTAACAAGCAGCCTCACCATTACACAAGTCACCCCTGCACCACCAAGGCCAACACTTTCTGTAGTAAGTACTGTGTTGGATTTCAAACCTTTAATAGAAGAACTTGGGTCAGATTAGGATTTAGGTGGTGGGAGCCCTGTTTTTTATTGGTCAACAACTGGAAAGTATTGTTAATTTATGTATTATTATTTATATTTCTGTGTTTAATTTTACTGACTTCAGTCAAATAGGTAGACCTTTTAAGGACATTGTCACCGTTATTACCACAATTTGATATGCATTAATTTATATAGTTTGATCAAATAATATATATAATCCCCCCAGTTTAGCCCACAGAGAAACTGAAATTCCAAAAATTTTAAATGAATTACAATGTCATCCCCAAAATACCGTACAGCATTTGCTATACAGTGGTGTGAAAAACTATTTGCCCCCTTCCTGATTTCTTATTCTTTTGCATGTTTGTCACACTTAAATGTTTCTGCTCATCAAAAACCGTTAACTATTAGTCAAAGATAACAGAATTGAACACAAAATGCAGTTTTTAAATGAAGGTTTACGTTATTAAGGGAGAAAAAAAACTCTACATGGCCCTGTGTGAAAAAGTGATTGCCCCCCCTTGTTAAAAAATAACTTAACTGTGGTTTATCACACCTGAGTTCAATTTCTGTAGTCGCCCCCAGGCCTGATTACTGCCACACCTGTTTCAATCAAGAAATCACTTAAATAGGAGCTACCTGACACAGAGAAGTAGACCAAGGAGGTCTACTTGACATCATGCCAAGATCCAAAGAAATTCAGGAACAAATGAGAACAAAAGTAATTGAGATCTATCAGTCTGGTAAAGGTTATAAAGCCATTTCTAAAGCTTTGGGACTCCAGCGAACCACAGTGAGAGCCATTATCCACAAATGGCAAAAACATGGAACAGTGGTGAACCTTCCTAGGAGTGGCCGGCCGACCAAAATTACCCCAAGAGCGCAGAGACAACTCATCCGAGAGGCCACAAAAGACCCCAGGACAACATCTAAAGAACTGCAGGCCTTACTGTCTCAATTAAGGTCAGTGTTCACGACTCCACCATAAGAAAGAGACTGGGCAAAAACGGCCTGCATGGCAGATTTCCAAGGCGCAAACCACTTTTAAGCAAAAAGAACATTAAGGCTCGTCTCAATTTTGCTAAAAAACATCTCAATGATTGCCAAGACTTTTGGGAAAATACCTTGTGGACCGACGAGGGTCTTTTTGGAAGGTGCGTGTCCCGTTACATCTGGCGTAAAAGTAACACAGCATTTCAGAAAAAGAACATCATACCAACAGTAAAATATGGTGGTGGTAGTGTGATGGTCTGGGGTTGTTTTGCCGCTTCAGGACCTGGAAGTCTTGCTGTGATAGATGGAACCATGAATTCTACTGTCTACCAAAAAATCCTGAAGGAGAATGTCCGGCCATCTGTTCGTCAACTCAAGCTGAAGCGATCTTGGGTGCTGCAGCAGGACAATGACCCAAAACACACCAGCAAATCCACCTCTGAATGGCTGAAGAAAGACAAAATGAAGACTTTGGAGTGGCCTAGTCAAAGTCCTGACCTGAATCCTATTGAGATGTTGTGGCATGACCTTAAAAAGGCGGTTCATGCTAGAAAACCCTCAAATAAAGCTGAATTACAACAATTCTGCAAAGATGAGTGGGCCAAAATTCCTTCAGAGCGCTGTAAAAGACTCGTTGCAAGTTATCGCAAACGCTTGATTGCAGTTATTGTTGCTAAGGGTGGCCCAACCAGTTATTAGGTTCAGGGGGCAATTACTTTTTCACACAGGGCCATGTAGGTTTGGATTTTTTTTCTCCCTAAATAATAAAAACCATTATTTAAAAACTGCATTTTGTGTTTACTTGTGTTATTTTTGACTAATAGTTAAATGTGTTTGATAATCAGAAACATTTTGTGTGACAAACATGCAAAAGAATAAGAAATCAGGAAGGGGGCAAATAGTTTTTCACACCGCTGTATATACTGTAGAAGCAACATATCAATCCATAGATTTTATTCCAGCTGGCTGACATAAGAGCCATGTATTCATCTGTTACTACAAATCGCAAATCTCTATACAGGGGTAGATCTCTTAATATCTCTAAATCTCTTTCACATTTTTGTTGCATAGAAATATTTCTATTGTTGCTTCAGATAGGTCTATCTGTTTACTTCAGTTATATGAAATTTACCACAAATTAGTTTCTTTCAACTATTAAATATATGAAGAATATATGTGAAATTTTTCATGATTTTTCCTGTATACAATAAAAAGTTTTTTCCTTCCACCTCTTTTTTTCAATCTGTAGCAGCCTATTGTGGACCCTCAACCATCTCGATCTGGGCTCACTCGCATTCCCATGTCTCGTGGCATGAAAACTGGGAAGGCTGTACTAGGAGCTTTGGGAATTCCTAGTAATGTGAAGATGGAAGCAAAGACAGAAGGCCAGTCCATGCGTATTGAGCTGAAGAAACCATCTATCAGCAGTGCAACCCTTCAGAATAGTGGAAAGAGCTAACTAAGCAAAGAATGATAGAGAAAAAAAAGACCCTTTCAGACTAAACAGACTGTGTATAAACAATAATCTTCTCTATAAGATACATTTTGCTCTAAAAAGTTTGTTATATGTCATTGTTACTTATGTAGCACAAAATGTAGGCAAACAGCTTTAAACGTCTGGTTCTTATCAGAGTGTCGCTTGCAGTGCTGTTGCTATGAAGGTAGTCAAAAAAGGGTGCCACATAAGGAATTTATATGTTTTGTATATGGTTTGGTCAATATTAAACAGGCAAAGCTTTTTAATATGAAATGTTTTTATTATTGTTTATACGAAAACTAAGTAAATGTTTTACATAAAGTCTGTTCAGATGTTCCGGTTTACTTGTTTTATTGTCTCAGGTTTTAAAAAAGATGCAGACAAATAACTTGTCCCACATGCTTGTTAAACATGAATGGTTACAATTCTTTATGAAAATAAATGAATTTCCATTACAGAAGTAATTTAGTTCATGTAAGCATAATGCTAATACTCACTTCCTCTCTTAAGTACCTGCCAGGAAACTGATAATGAGAGTCTAAAGCTACGTTTACACTGGTTAAATGTGACCCAATTCCGATTTTTTTTCTGTACAGTACGTCATTAAAACTGCGACTTCTTCACTGTTTAATGACTAAATGTTGTTCTCCGATGAAAGCACGTGTGGAATGATAACATTGCAGGTGGCATGGAAGGGGAAAAAGCCTCCCGCCTTGCGTTAAATAAATAAGCATTATTTAAGCCAAATAACATTAAGAAATCAGTATTTGGTAAATGAAGCATATGTACAGGCTGCAATTATGGCGTTATTTTCTTCCTCCTCTGTTTCAAAATCATGGTGACATTTTGCAAACTTTGCATATATGGCAGAGCTAGCGTCAAGCATATTTCGCCTTCGTCCATCTTGGCTAGTGTGTAGCGCAAGAACCTCCCTTTAAGTATGCGCGATGTTTCAGATGGTATGGCAAGTGTAAACACTTGAATCGGATATGGTTCATAGTTGAAAGAACGTGTTAAAAAAAAACAGATATAGGCAACAAATCAGAATTGGGCATTGAGACCTGCAGAGTAAACGGGCCTTAAGAGAGTTTTAAATCAGTTGGCCAATGAGAATGCAGTTCTGTAAGACCACCCAACAGCAGCTCGCCAATAGGGAAGTAGCTCTGTAAACCCCTGCCTACAGGGTATGTTTGTGACGAGCGAAACTAAGAACCCTTTTTTTTGTTCACTTAATACTTTTATGCATTTCATTTATGTTTGACACAAACCTAATTCCATTTACCCCTATTGTGACCTCATAGACAAAAACGGCTAAACCAGCCCTTCTTGAGAGCCGAAAATCATTAGCTTAGCTTTTAGTGATTTAAGCTGCTACCTGCTAGCCTTTCTTTATTTTCTGTAGCTCTTAAAAATGGCTTTCAGAAATGGATGGAGCTGAGCATTGCGTTGGGGGAGGGTCTCTTGGGGGAATTTATTAATACAGTGAGTTTTTTGAAGTAACATCTGTACTCTGTGTCTGGGGATACTGGGAATAAGCACAAAATAATGCAAAATGAGCTTTGGAATTATGAGCTGGCATTTAACGCCCTCAGATGTGCATTATGTCATGAATATATTTTAATAATTTATTAAGTAATATTGTGTAAGACTGAGATTTTTTTTTTTTATTGCATTATGCACAAAAATACTTTATTTATCTTGTCCAAAATAGATACCTAAAGCAATGGTTCTCACACCTAGTTCTGGAGGACTCCTGCCCCTCACAGTGTAACTAATCAACTAATTAACAGTCTTTTCTTTTCAGAGAAAATACTACAGTGTGCAGGTAAGTGTTCCAGGGCAATTACCAAAAAATATACATTTTACAACCAGGATAATTAAACAGGCTCACCTGGATATTGTAGATTTGTACACAAGATTGTCCTGCGCCATTCAAAACTTTCTCTTACTGAACACCACGTCAACACATCTACTGTAGTACTGTTTATTTTCACTCTTTTACACCTGCATATTGCACTGATTTATAACCGCGCTTTCTGGCATCACACTCGACCCACAGGATGTTTTTCCTCACTGCTCTTTGTAAAAGATCTACACTGGGGTTTCCAATAAAGCTTCTTGTCCAATATTAATTCAGAAAATAAAACCTTGACAGACATACTGTACAGGACTAAGGAGAAGGAGAACCCAAAATGTGGGGATGCAGGGAAATAGTGGGGGAAAATACTGTGTCCAGCTACCTTTCTAACTCCAATGTCAGAGATCACAGTATGGTGAGGTAGAACAATTCAGTCATGAGTTGGGTCCAAAAAAGTACAAAATACACTTGCTGCATTCATGAAGAGATGAATGGAAAGGATTAGACATTATAGGTGTCTATTACCAGTTTTGGATTACAAGGTTACCTGTAATACTGACCATAGTCACAAGCAGTTATGCAGGTAGCTTCTAGTCAACCAGATTTACAAGGTGAGTAGGAATAGAAATTATAACTATATTTTAACAATATTTATATGAAATACTACATCATATGGTTATACAGTAAAATATTGCTAAAAGTCTTGACATGCTTGTTCATGCACGCAAGAAAGCATTTATCTGATTCTCATCGCTATTGGTGGTTGAAACATGAGAGGTGAAATAGAACCCACTGATACTGTGACTCTATGTCTGGACTACCTATGGTGCTGCCTCTCTAGCTTCACCTTTGGTGACGGTTGTGTTCTGTTAATTGATGTGCACAAACCTACTGTAATACAATTAAGCTTAGAGACATAACACAAACTCCTTAAAATAAATTTAATTTATTTAAAAGATTGTTGTTTGTATTCCATACAAATACAAGAAGATTTTGTATCCATCAAAGTTTAAACTGTCCATGTTTAATGTGGTTACTGAAAACTGGCACTAACTATTCTTAATATAATGGACATTTTAAACTAGTCATTTTTATATACTTACTATAAATGCATATAAAGTCGTCTGAATCCTAACACAAACATGAAATTCGGGCCTTGGCTCATAGAAAATGTTATTAAGTCGACTTTCCTAAATTCTAATCCAAGATTAATTTAATACTATATTAATATGTATATTAATTTACTGTCCATTACTGTCCAAAAAAATCATAAATACAATAGTCGTTTATAATAATATTTCATAAATTACAGTAGGGTGATTTATTTCTAAAGCCCATAAGGCTCTGGGTGGCAGGTGGGCGGGGTGAGCTTATTTAAATATTTGCAATGTATTACGTAGTAGCGCTATCTTGCTCCTGATTGGCTGAAATCACTTCCTTATTGACTGCCTCATACAAGCTTCAAGGAAAAACAGTCCCCTTCGCTGGTGAAGTAAGTTCATGATGCGTACATTTAGACTTGCGCAGTTTCCAGTCGTAAAATCCGAATAACTTTTGCAATTAGTAAAATTTATCGTTTTTTTTCAATTGCTGGACGTTTAGCGAGGTAACAGGACAATTTGTTGAGAAGGTAAGCAGCCATTATGGCGTCTATCCACAACGGAAAAGAAGAGGACGGCCACCGCTCAGGATCCACCGCTCCAAGTGCTGAGAAGAGTGAGAAACCGGACAACACAGCCTTTAAACAGCAGCGACTTCCAGCCTGGCAGCCCGTCCTCACAGCCGGGAGCGTGGTGCCTGCCTTCTTCATCATCGGGCTCCTCTTCATCCCTATTGGCATTGGACTCTTCATCACATCCAACACTATGAAAGAGTTCGAGGTACGAGTAATTCTTTTAATATAAGGTGAATATTCTAAATCTGTCATAAAAAGGTCCCATGTTTCTTATTTTATTCTATATATAAATAAATATATATTTTAATATATATAATATAAAATAATATATTAATATTCATTTTTAGCAGTTATGGTCCTTTAAGTTATTTTCTTTTTGGGATAATTTGTTGTTGGTGTTCCTCACTGTACATCTCACACTTCAGCATTACTACATAACCCTGGATTTATTCATTGATTTCAAACAAAAAAAGCAACAAGAAAAAACAAAGTGAAAAAGCCTCAGTGTAAACTCTGCATCTGCTGAGGCAAATACCACCTGGTGATTTGTGTAGGTTGTAGAACCTGACAGGCGGCAAACAAATTATGTGAACGTCCCATACCTGTGCTTTGTTTCAGATTGATTACACTGGTGTTGAGAGAGACAGTCCGTGTTTCAGCTGCACACAGCTCTTCAGTTTGAACAGCACATGTGTATGCTCTGTCCCTTTCACACTACAAGAATCATTCGAGGTAAAGAGATGACATTTTTCTACAAAACTTAGAAGGTTATGTTCTCTAAACTGCATTACTGTACAACTGTATTTGCAGCTGGGTATTTTTAGTCCGTGGTCCATTTTAGTGTGATCTTTAAAAGCACTCAGGTCTTAGCCTTCATACATTATTCAGTTGCAGTTTAAAGGCAGAGTCGATAAGGTGAGGTGAGGTGTGTTGTCATAATGGGTAACAATGCCATCTCCTATTTTTAGGGTTCCAGGTTCAATCCTGAGCTTAATTACATTTTGGACAGCAAGCATATTTTGACTGACTGGTTAATTTTAAGACGGGTGTAAATCAGTTGTATTTAAAAAAATGTGCTTTGGATAATATATGTACAACTACATATATACATTTTTTTTTTTTTTTTTTACAATATTCAGTAAAAAAAAAAAAAATTCTATAAATTAAACTCTAAGAATTTAAATTGTACTCTACTTTACCAGGGCAATGTATTTATGTACTATGGACTGTCAAACTTCTATCAAAATCATAGACGATATGTCAAGTCAAGAGATGACCGGCAGCTAAATGGAGACACATCTGCCTTAACTGTAAGTCACTGTAAGATGGTATTAATACTTTAATCTTTAAATCTCTTAAATCTTTTGGATTTATAATGATAATATTAATTCTTAATCAGTTTATCTTAATCTCTTTAAACAGAATCCCAGCCAGAATTGTGCACCATATAACTATAATAACAAACTGCCTATAGCACCATGTGGTGCTATAGCCAACAGTCTTTTTAATGGTAATAAAGTTTTAACCCTTAAAACTCATAGATATAACATATATATAATTCATTTTTTTGTATATAAGTATGATTGAAATGGAAGGTTGAACTCCAAAATCTTATTTTCCTTTTTGGTGTTGCACTTTTAGACACATTAAAGCTGTTTTACATCCAAGAGAATGGGAATATAACTAGAATTCCTCTTATAAAGAAAGGCATTGCTTGGTGGACTGACAAGTATGTTAAGTTCAGGAACCCTTCAGGATACAACTTTACAACAGCATTTCAAGGTATTTAAAGCTCCTGAGGAGATTAATAAACTTTGTATAATAATATTATGTTTCCTCTGGGTTTTTTTTAGCTCTCTTTTTTTTTGCCAAAAATAAGCTGCTAGGTAAATTGGCATTTTGTCCAGGGTGTGTGTGTGTGTGCCTCTGTGTGTGCTTAATGCAATTTTTTAATGTTACATGCATTAGATCTATTTTGACTATAACAAGGATAAATTAAATCAAAGGGAAAAAATAAATGATGACTAAAAAATATAAAGCAAAAAAATGTATTAAATCCTGGTATGGAACCTTTTGGAGGCCACAAGCAAGAAGGCAGTTTAAAGTTTCCTTAAAGCTCAGTAAAACATCTTGTTTTACTTCTATATTCTGTTTCTGAAAAGTGGTGTAATTGATTGTGTTACAGGTACTACCGGGCCTATCAGCTGGCCCAGGCCTGTCACTGAGCTAGATCCCACTGACCCTGATAACAATGGCTTCATTAATGAGGACTTCATAGTGTGGATGAGAACAGCTGCTCTTCCCACCTTCAGAAAATTGTACCGCATGATCCCGAAGAACAACCAGGCTCCAACACTTCCCCGTGGCAACTACACACTGGAAATTACTTACAGTATCCTTTCAGATAATGCATGAAACTTGTGATTGCTTTGAAAAAATACTGAATGTTATAGAGTAGGCCAGGTACAGAGTAGACTTTTTTTGTATTGTTTCCAGACCATAGAGGAAGGAGGGAAGTAACTAATAATGTGTTTGTGTGTCTGATACCTACTTACACTTGTAACAAATAATTATCAAATCCAAACTACTGAATTGTCTACGTGCACAAAGACTTTTATCCAAGATTGAGCTATTTTTATAACTGGTGTCTTCATGAGTAGTCATACTTCAAGTAAGGACATATAGGCAGAGCTCCATGTGGTAAGCTGGAGGAAGTTACAGTATCTGACTATATGCCTTAATAGAAACAAACACTGGATCTAACATCAGCCCAACCTTGTTTTTTCATTACTGAAAATAGTGAGCACAAGTACATTTAAACAGTGCTAACAGAGGCACAAGGTCTGTGCTATTTCAAAACAGAAATGCGTCATAGCCCTGAGTGCCAGTAGCCCTTTATGTGTATCAGACAGCTGTTTCCACATTAATGCATTGCTCATTTTTACAGTAACCTGAATGGTTTATCATTTGTTTGTAGAGCTGCTGTCTGCAAATGCTAGGTTTGTCCAGTTCGTTTATGACTCGATAGACAAAGAAACCTCATTGTGAACATGTTCCTGTGAAAAAAAAAAAACGTTCTTGAGATTAACAGAGGAGCATGTAATGAAGTATTTGACATTCCCAGACAAAAAAAAAAAAAAAAAACATGTCCTTGATACTTCCTTAACTGCAGGAATTCAGACTACCCGGTGATTAATTTCGACGGCCGCAAACGCATGATCCTCAGCACCATCTCCTGGATGGGTGGGAAAAACCCATTCCTAGGCATTGCTTACATGACTGTGGGTTCTATCGCCTTCGTTCTGGGGCTGGTGCTTCTGGTTATCCATTATAAATATGGCAACCGCAACAACAATGCTGAAATCCCCAACTAAGGTCTCGACACTACTTTGACTGATTTGTGAGCCATCTTCTTGCCTTGGGATTTATGCATATATATATATATCCTGCTGCTGCACAACGTTCCCTTGCTGTTTGCCTTTTGCCGTTATCTCATACAAGATTTTCATCCTGTATGCATACGTGATGTCCAGAGGGACATCTTTAATTTATTGTCCTCTGACTGAAATTTTTGTGTCTGTGCTATGTGTTTTGAGTATTTATGTACTATATGTGAAGGGCATGTAATAGTAATGTTTGTCAGTAACATCCTGTGCAGATTAAAAAAAATATATTATACACTAGTTAAACACTATTATGAAGGAGCCTTGAGATCTTGATACACTGCGAAGTGGACTTTGTAGGCATGAAGTAGATAATATAAATCAGCACTGTGCAGTGGTATTGGATTCATGAGAGGAAATGATAAACTTAGTTTCCAAATAGTTTTCTGACATTTAGTCAGTGACTTTAGAATTGAAAGATTGTTACAGAACATGTGGATTTCCGGCATGCAACAGGTAATAGACTGTTTTAGATTAATTATTAAATCTTACACACTTGCACAGACTGTTATCCTAACCCTGAAGGAATCTCATAACTAATTTATGTGAGAGTCAGTGTCTACTTGTGTATCACATTGAAAGCATATTTAGAAATGTTACATCTTGGATTGTTAAGCATTTAAATATTATTGCTTAGTTTAACAAATGGATTGCTGCTTGGAACTTCTGCCCTTGTTCAGGGCTACGCTTTACCTCTCTCAACTTTGACCAAAGATATGGGGTAGGCTCACTGGCTGTCTGCAAATAAATCTATTATATTTTATTTTCTGAATTATGTTTTTTTCCCTTTTATATCCATGTTATTCATATCCACTGTTTAAAGGTAACCAAGGTAACTTTATGACCAATAGCGGCACTTGAGCATGACAGAATATGGTGTAGTATGCACATTTGCAGATAAATAGTGGGAGGCTTTTTTGATCCTGTAAAGCTGCTTTGCGACAATGAACTTTGTTAAAAGTGCTATATAAATCGCATTAAATTGAATCGTCAATGATTATCAGCTACAAATGCAGTAACTGAAGACAGAACAAAAGGCATTACAAAAACAAACGAATAGAAAAGCAACCAGGACACAAAATAAATTAATACAGCAATAAAAAACAAGGAATTGTGCTGCTGCTGTGGTTTAGATGAATCATGAATTCTGAAGCCATCCTAATCAAACTCTCTCACTCAAAACCCATACCTTATAGGAAAGCTCCAGGACAAGAGACATCCCAAAATTAAATACCTTCTAGTCTATGTTTAATATGGTAGTGCTTCGAGATATAATGATACTTTACTGCATGTTCTCTGCTGGATGCCACATCTACATCCAGATGATCGTCCATCCATTGTCTAAACTGGCTATCCTATGTAGAGGCACTACAAGTAACTAGGAAATGCCCTTCACCCTACACTGCATAATTTTGGACTATGGGAGGAAATCAGAAAAACCAGAAGAAACCCACCAAACACCAGGAACATGTAGTGGTTTGCATTGTTGCCTCGCACCTCCAGGGTCAGGGTTTGATTCCTGCATCAAGTCTGTGTGCATGGAGTTTGGCACCCCATCCCTGTGATACGCTCCAAAGTCCCTGTTACCCTGTATGCAGGATAAAGCGGTATAGATGATGAGCTAGTGAGTAAGTGAGGTGTCTGAAGAATGATGTACCAGACTAATTCAAATGACCTGTGATCTGGTAAAGCACTTATTTACAATTTGCTAACAGTGATTATCATTTCATCCCCATTAGTACTTTTGGAATTTATAGTATACGATTATATGACACTAACTGTAGAAGACTAAACTGAAATGAGACACCAAGCCTAAAACTTTAATTGTCCATGAGCCCATTATACTGTTTGATCTATTTAGTGTTAATGAAAACTGTGACTGTGTATCTTGCTGTTTTCGCTTCACGATTACCAATAATCTCATGTTACCATTTAATAACTTAATAATGTGTGTCAAATGCGTGACCTTTCCATTGAGTCATAGGGTTATTGGTGTTACTGGCTTGGGTAACCCTATCTTGCAAATCATATTTCTGATCGACGTATTGAAGATTGTCCAGTATGAATTTGAGGCTGCAATAGTACAGTACATATTCATTGCAATAGTGGCTATCATCATTTCTGCTACCAGAATATATTTATTTTACAGTGTAGGTTAAAATATTTGAGGAGACCTTTCATTAGACGTCATGGACATGGATGCTACAGGTCAAGTGTCAATTTATATTACATATTAATACTACAATTTAGTAATGTTTTATTTAATGATGCAGAAGAATTGTGCTTTTTTTAATTTAATGATACAGAAGAATTGTGCTTTTTTGGGCAATGGTGGAGATAAAGATTGTGTTTTCATATAGTATATTAAAGAGCAACAGGGAGCTTATTAATTTAATACATAATGCACTTAATTTTCCAGGGCCAAGCCTGCTTAGCTTCCGAGATTAGTTGCTCACAGACTGGTATGGGCATGAGCGAAAGCTGGTTTAAAGGGAGTCCTATTTGAACTATGAACAAGGAGTTAAAAAAAATATATAATAAATAAAATAAATAAATAAATATATATAAAACCCTATAACAGAAATAAAACTGAAAAGCTTACAGCACCTTGTATTCTTAGGCGGTCTCCCATTCGAGTATTAACCAGGCCCAAGCCTGCTTAGCTTCCAAACCAGACGAGATCAGGCACTCTTTCTTTTCCCCACATGCAATATACAAAAAAACATTTCAACAAAAACAGCATACAAAATTCTTTTAGTGACTTCCAGACATTTCAATTTTTTTCTAATATACAAAAGTAAAACTAGTCTTTCATTTCTAAAATATTACATTAACTTTGTGTAACTTCTATTATACAGTACATCTAATAACTTGTCCTATAATCATAAAATTCATTTTGTCAGTGTTTTAAAACTTTAAAAAACTTAAAATAAAACACACTTCCAATTAATAAATAATTGAAATTATTTAAACAATTTATCCTGTATATTTTGTTAAAACATCAATCATCATATCACAAATATCATTTTCTAGAACATATTTTCTTAATTCCCTCTTTATCTGTCATTTTGTTTCTAAAAATTTGCCAAACCTCCACACATCTTCTCATACCTCACAATATTTGTCCCAACCCATATGGCCTGTCTTGCTACTGCCAGAAAAAAGTTATAAGCCTTTAAATTAAAAAAATTTTCTACCCCCCAAATAAAAATAATCTTTTCTATTTTTTCCATGTTATATTGTCATAAAAATCTGTTTTTAAAATATTTTGCCATGCTCTTCATTTCTTTTATGAAGGCTTTTAACTTTTCACATTAGAAGATATAGCAACCCCTCGTCTTGTTGTCCACAAACTTGACATTTCCTATCAGTATCTAATCCTGCCTTACATAATCGCATTCTGGTTAATATTATATTGTTTCTCAGTAAAAATGTAAAATCTTCAAAAATTGGTTCTATATATTTAATTTTAAAGTTTTCCTATACAGTGGAACCTCTGATTATGAGTAACGCGTTTTTCGAGTGTTCCGGAAGACGAGCAAAGATTTTAAATAAATTTGGACTTTAAAAACGAGCATTGTCTTGGTTTAAGAGCACCGAGTATCATGTTTCACGCATGCGCTTCATGTTTTGACGCCGAGCGACACGTGATCACAACTGAGCCAACGGTTTTACTTTCTCTTGCGCTGCGAAATCGACTCCCATGCTGGGTCTTAGTGCTCGTCTCTTTCTGGTATAATCAACATCCGTGCACGCGTGTACTGTTTATTATAACACTGTGATTCTGTGTGTGTGTAAAACGTATTTTATTTTGTGTTCGGAAGCGCGTGTGTACAGCGCGTGTACTGTTTCTTATAACACACGTGTGTGTGCGCGAGTAAAGCAAAAGAAATTCTCAATACAGAGGTTAAAAATCTATTTTCTTCCTCATCAAAGTGTTTGTGTGTGTGTGCGCGCGCGAGCGTAATTTGACACTGTGCCGGCTGTGTGTGTGTAAAACCCCCATTTACAAACACACACTCGCACAGAGACACACACTCTGCTCCCCAAAGAAACTCTGTCTCAAATCTTTTCAGAGGTAAGGGGCTGGTTCATTTGTTTGTTTTACTTTTCAGCAGTGGTTCTGTTAGTTTGCGCTCACACGAGTGTCTTTAGCGATGTTTATTGCTAATTTTCAGATAAAACAGTGCAGCGGGAGAGAGACGTTGATTTATGACTGCTGTTTACGGAAGTTTAGTCCAGTGCGGGAAATGCATTGTGGTTAATGCAGTTCGGTGTGTGTGAACGGGAATGCGAGATGTAAGCTAGGATATAGAGTCTGAGTTTTGTTCTTCAGTAGTTTTTTAAATTGGATTTAAGTGAAGGATCCCCCCGAAAGTTTGTACTATAACCTGACAATGCAGAAAAAAAAAAAACCGGCATTGACCAGTTTGTCCATCTCATCATTACACGAGCATGAATTAACGGGCTGTTACGCTGTCGCGAGCAACATAAAAAAGCGGAGAAGCTTTAATAATTAAGAGGAGAACAACAGTCTTTCCGTTAATGTGTGTGAGTGTGTTTAAACGAGAGTAGAAAGTTTTAATGTGTAAGATGAGGATGGGGAGACAGGAGGGGCTGAAAGCAAGAGTCTCCACTTACTCTAGCCTCTCTCTCTCTCACACACACACACACACACACACACACACACACATTCACACACACAGGCACAGGCACACACATACACAGCGCCTGCGTGCAAAAAGGCAAACACTTATCTGCTGGAATTTTTTTCCAGTGCAGGTTAATTTGTTTTATTTTTACTTAATATTTTAATAATAATAATTTTAAATAATTAATTATTTTTATGTATTTATTTTTGGGGGGCTGTAGAACAAATAATTTAAGTTTCTATTATTTCTTATGGGAAAATTTAATTTGGTTTACGAGTGTTTTGGAATACGAGCCTATTCTGGAACGAATTATGCTCGTAATCCGAGGCTCCACTGTATATGTTTTTATTCCAACCCTTTATATTTAATTTTGTGCAACAGGTTTCACAAAAGCTATTGTTCTAAAATCAACATAAAAATCTTTCACCTTATATTCTTCTATCAGTTTCTTTTCCCCAGTTTTCTTTTTAAAATATATGGTTGGTTGTTCTATTCTAACCTCTTCCTATTTTCCATCTATCTTTTTAATCCATTCTTTGGGTATATTGTTTTTAATTGTGTCATATTGTTCAGATAATTTTTTTCTGCTTTTCCCCTTACCTCCCTCAGTCAGTGTATCTATTTTTGCCTGCAGTGGCAGAAATCCTTCTTTTACTTCATATAGTACAGTATATCTTTTGTCTTAATCCATTTTTTCACCATTTTTTTAAAATAAAAGATCAACTTTTCATCATTTATGATATTCATCATATTAAATATTGGCTGACTTAACATTTGTATTCTTCCATTTGGTATAATTGTTACATTATCAAACATTTTAGTCCATGCTTCTAAAACCTCTTGATAAAATCTTGGTATATTTTGTGATATCTTTGTTAGTTTTCATCCATAAAATACTTAGTCCTATTTTAGTCTTCACACTTTTTAATATAATACTTTATCACCCTTTTCATGTTTGTTTTCTTTATAGTTTTTGCTCTTGCACTCTTCATTCTTAATAAAATACCACAAAACATACCACATCTTGGATACTAGCAAAGCATTCAATATTAAAACTTTTCTCTTTAGGTTAGAAACCTCCCCTTCCAAAAATGTAAACTTTTCTCTATTCCTTTTAATACTCTTGCCAATAATAAATCTTCATTTAATCATATTTAAATTTCTAATATTTTAACACTCTTTATTCTCCTTAAATGGTATGTTTTGAGGTAAGCGTTCTACCCCTCACACACATTTACTTCCCAGATAGCACACACACGTCGCGGAGACGTCTATGCGACGTTACCCACTAAACATTATACGTCGGATAGACGTGCAGATCACGTCTATATTGGGTTCGTCGGTCCATGACCAGTTCTGGACATCTATTCGACGTCCGAACTAGGTCCACTATTTGGACTTCCAACCATGACCCAACTTGGACCTAATCTGGCTTATTTCTTTTTTATGTCATTTTGACGTCCAAACTAGGTTCACTATTTGGACGTCCAACCATGAACCAACTTGGACGTCATTTTGACGACCTAATCTGGCTTATTTTTTTTGGACATCATTTAGACGTCTAAACTAGGTCCACTATTTGGACGTCCAACCATGACTCAACTTGGACGTCAATTTGACGTCATTTTGACGACCTAATTTGGCTTATTTTTTTGGATGTCATTTGGACGTCTATGGCAGTGGCAGTAAATGTGTTTTACAAAATAGTGCCTATCAACATATGATTATACATATGAATACAGATTATTTATAAACCAAGATTTATTATTTGTATGACTATTTATTTATTTGGTAGACCATATATATATTTTTAAAATTTTCCTGTTTCCCTAACAGTTTTTATTTTATTTAAAGTAGCCTATAATCAAGTCATTTAAATTTTTATTTTATATTGTATTGTGGCGTAGGCGGGGCGACGGCTGACGACTATCATGCATTGCGGGAGGGTTTCTGTGTGTTCACCATGTTTGGGAAGTTTGTTTGGGCTATTGGCTTCGGCCATGTTTGCGTATTAGGGTGTGTGTCCTGTTAAATCTTCCCCGGTTCATGCTTAGGCTAATTGTGTTGCTCATGCTATGGAGTGCTGTGTGTAAATAATGTACTCCTAGCAATTAGCATTGAGCACCAAGCAAGCTCACTCATTCTCCAAAATCCTTCCAGCGGTAAACCGCTGCAATATTAAAAAACATAAACATAAATTTATGTAAATTATATTTTATATAAATAAATCATGGTAGCCTATCCACCTTATTCCTATCTCACGAAAGACTGTAATTGGACGTCCAAAAATTACATGGAAAAGACGTTCCACCGACGTCAACATTAGATGTGCGGTAGACGTCGAAAAAAAGACGTCGCCTGGCGTTACAAAACAACCCCATCAATGGACGGAAATTGGACGTCCAAAAATGACATGGAAAAGACGTCACTACGACGTCACGTTGCGCAGTGGGTATCTTTTTCATCTGGCAGCTGTCTGGCAAAGGGCGTTTTTCTTATCTGGCAGATGTCTGGCAGAGGGCGTTTGCTCATCTGGCAGATGTCGGCGAGACGTCCGTGCCAGATGTTAGAACGACGATTAGCCTACGTATTTAAGACGTAAATGAACTAAAACATCCCTGAATCGCTCTTTAGACGTAGTTAATCAGATGTTCATACATCTGCCAAATGTCTGATTCATGCCGGATAGACGTCGTTTTATTAAAACACCCCCTCCCATTATTTTAATTAAATACCCTCGGTTAAATATAATTAACCATGGTCAACAGAATTCTGTGATGAAAGGAAGCATAAGACAAACGTGATAAAACAGAGATTTTTATTTTATATTTAATAAAAACCACCAGCAGCAATTTACAAATGAGGTCTTAATTTGAAAAGATGTACAAAACATAAAACACCACAAATAAGTATTAATCATAGAAAAAAATGAACAATATTTATACTTTGTTCCCATCGCCTTTGTATCCTATTTTATGCAAATACAACGTGATTTACATGAGAGAGCAAAGAGGATCACACGATCGGTGGCATGTTTCATAGCGAAGGATCTACGACCCTATTCTGTGGTAGAAAATGCGGGGTTTCGCCACATGCTTAAAACAATTGAGCCCCGGTATAAGCTACCGACAAGAGCTACCTTCACTGAATCCGCGCTTCCCGCATTGTACAAAGAAACCAAAGCAAAGGTAATGGAATTAATTTGTAAAGCCAGACGTGTAGCCATTACAAGTGACGCCTGGACTTCAGTCGCAACAGAGTCCTATGTAACCATAACAGCACATTATATTAGCAAGGATTGGAAGATTGTATCACAATGTGCTGCAGACGAGAGCAGTTTATGAGAGCCACACTGGTGCTCATATGGCAAGGCTACTCTTGGATGTTGTGGAGGAATGGGAGCTAACAGATAAAAGTGTTGTGCTGGTGACGGACAACGCCGCTAATATGATTAGTGCTGCTGAAGTTCCCTCATGTCAAATGCTTTGTGCATATGTTGAACCTCGCTACGCAGCGGGTGCTTAAGCTACCAGCGGTCTCCAGGTTTCTGGGCAGAGTCCGACGTATCGCAGCATACTTCCACCGCAGCACAAGGCAAAGCACCTGTTTGAAGAAAACCAGAGAGTTGTTATTAAACTGACAAGTCCACTTAAACTGACAACAGATGTCGCCACAAGGTGCATGTCCGACACTATTGGAGACCAACCACTGATCCGTGATGTGAAGAATGCCATCAAAACAAATCTCCCTAAGAGGTACAATAGTGAGGCAGTGAGGCAGAGAAAAAGATCCTTCATACATCCTCTGCCCTGGATCCTCGCTTTAAGGGGTTACCTTTCCTGACAGAGAAGGAGAGATTGAATGTCTCCAGAGGAGTGACTTCAGAGGCTGCATCCCTGGAGGAGGTAATTCATTTTTACTTGTAAAATAATTTAAATGTAATTAATAATTAAATAATTGTAAATTCATAATTTAATAATTGTCATTTATTACAAAATTTAATTATAATAACAATGTAATGTTAATTAATTATTAAGCAGGCTAAGCAGCTACATAGTCAGTAAAATGTTAGACTGAGAAAAATAATTACATGTAAATAAACAAATATTGTCATGTGAGCTGCAGCATTGGCTGAGAAAGTGATGCTAACTGCTGTTTTTTGCTCTTATTTTTTTTCTTTTTCAAAAAGAAGGGCCTCATCGCTGCTTTTAAGTTTGCTGGGACCTGGTTTTATCAATGACACCAGTGAACCTGCAGTAGAAAGTAAGACTGTTGATGCCAGTGCTGAGGAGGAAATGGAATGTAGATCTCCAGCTGTGCCTCTCTCTGAGGATCCCTTTGACTGGTGGCATCGCCATAAGGGCACGTTTCCTCTCCTCTCTAGGTTAGCAAAGAGATACTTGTGCATCTCTGGGACAATTGTGTCAGCAGTGAGAGTCTTCTTCACTGCAGGAGATGTTATCACTGCAAAAAGAAGGGCTCTTAAACCGGACCATGTCGATCAGCTTGTGTTTTTGCAC